>NC_084749.1:49798604-49913604 GCF_033978785.1 Entelurus aequoreus
ACAAACACAGCAAAATATGAATGCCATCCATCCATCTTCTTCCGCTTATCCGAGGTCGGGTCGCGGGGGCAGCAGCCTAAGCAGGGAAACCCAGACTTCCCTCTCCCCAGCCACTTCGTCTAGCTCTTCCCGGGGGATCCCGAGGCGTTCCCAGGCCAGCCGGGAGACATAGTCTTCCCAATGTGTCCTGGGTCTTCCCCGTGGCCTCCTACCGGTCGGACGTGCCCTAAACACCTCCCTAGGGAGGCGTTCGGGTGGCATCCTGACCAGATGCCCGAACCACCTCATCTGGCTCCTCTCCATGTGGAGGAGCAGCGGCTTTACTTTGAGCTCCTCCCGGATGACAGAGCTTCTCACCCTATCTCTAAGGGAGAGACCCGCCACCCGGCGGAGGAAACTCATTTCGGCCGCTTGTACCCGTGATCTTGTCCTTTCGGTCATAACCCAAAGCTCATGACCATAGGTGAGGATGGGAACGTAGATCGGCCGGTAAATTGAGAGCTTTGCCTTGCGGCTCAGCTCCTTCTTCAGCACAATATGAATGGAAGGGTAAAAAAAACAAAACACCTACAACAGGCCTGGGCAATTATTTTGACTCAGGGGCCAAAATTAGAGAAAAAAATGTGTCTGGGGTCCGGTTATATCTATTTTTAGCAAAACTAATACAAAACCTCACAATAAAGTCTGATTGAATGCTACAAATGTTATGACAGACCGCCTTAAAAACAGAATGGATTTTTTCATTTTTGTATGAACGATAAAACCCTGAATATTGACAACATATGAAGGTCACACCCCCTCTCAATCGACATTTTACAATCAAGCCAAATGCAACAAACAGAGAAATATGAACGCGAAGGGTAAAAAAACAAAAAACACCTACAATCTGATACATCTGATACATCACTAAGCTTTAGAACTTTCTTGTAAAAATCTCCTTCCGTGTCTGTCCCTGACACCCACATTTCAGGCTGGCCTCTCTGGAAACACTCTGTGGAAACGCCCCACACCCACACTGCTTGGTGCCTCGTCTGACCTGCTGTGACGTAGATTACCATAGTAACTAGTAGGATTGTACGGTATACCTGTATTAGTATAGTACCGCGATACTAATGAATCATATTTGGTACCATACCGCCTCTGAAAAGTACCGGTCCGCCACACCCTAAGATTTTTTGTTAAAATAAAGCCAATATTGCAATTTTTTCTGGTCCCCTTTATTAAAAAAGTATCGAAAAGTACCGAAGAGTATCGAAATAATATTGGTGTCAGGACAACACTAGTCACTAAAATATCATGCAAAAGCGCAGATTCCAAACATTGAAATATTGTGTATAGTTCAAGACTTATAGTCATTTGAAAACATGAGTGCACATCATAATGGCAGCTACACTTTCCATCTTAAAGATATAAAAAAATGATTTGGGAATGTCCGGCGGGCCAGATTGAAAAGCTTAACGGGCCGCATGTGGCCCCCGGGCCTTCATTTGCCCAGGTCTGACCTACAATCTGATACATCACTAAGCTTTAGAACTTTGTTGTGAAAATCTCCTTCTGCGTCCCTCCCTGACACCCATTGCTCTGGAAACACCCTGTGGAAACTGCCGGTAACACCATCCATCCATCCATCTTCTTCCGCTTATCCGAGGTCGGGTCGCGGGGGCAGCAGCCTAAGCAGAGAAGCCCAGACTTCCCTCTCCCTAGCCACTTCGTCCAGCTCCTCCCGGAGGAACCCAAGGCGTTACCAGGCCATCCGGGAGACATAGTCTTCCCAACGTGTCCTGGGTCTTCCCCGTGGCCTCCTACCGGTCGGACGTGCCCTAAACACCTCCCTAGGGAGGCGTTCGGGTGGTATCCTGACCAGATGCCCGAACCATCTCATCTGGCTCCTCTCCATGTGAGGATGGGAACAAAGATCGAGCGGTAAATTGAGAGCTTTGCCTTCCGGCTCAGTTCCTTCTTCACCACAACAGATCGATACAGCGTCCGCATTACTAAAGACGCCGCATCGATCCGCCTGTCCATCTCACATCCACTCTTCCCTCACTCGTGAACAAGACTTCCAGGTACTTGAACTCCTCCACTTGGGGCAGGGTCTCCTCCCCAACCCGGAAATGGCACTCCACCCTTTTCCGGGCGAGAACCATGGACTCGGACTTGGAGGTGCTGATTCTCATCCCAGTCGCTTCACACTCGGCTGCGAACCGATCCAGCGAGAGCTGAAGATCTTGGCCAGATGAAGCCATCAGGACCACATCATCTGCAAAAAGCAGAGACCTAATCCTGCAGCCACTGGTAACACTCAGTTAATTTCCACACATAGTCGCACACTACACGTATAGGTGACAAGGCCCCACTTCTCTCTGTGGGTGGAAGCACAAAAACAAAAGACCGCATACGTCCACTGCTGAAGACATTGCTTTTCAGGAAGTCTGCAATGAAAAATTCTTTGATAGGTTTGCTGATCACCATTGACTGTTCTTTAAAGGCCTACTGAAATGAAATGTTCTTATTCAAACGGGGATAGCAGATCCATTCTATGTGTCATACTTGATCATTTTGCGATATTGCCATATTTTTGCTGAAAGGATTTAGTAGAGAACATCGACGATAAAGTTCGCAACTTTTGCTCGCTGATAAAAAAAAGCCTTGCCTGTAGCGGAAGTAGCGTGACGTCACAGGTTGAAAGGCTCCTCACATTTCCCCATTGTTTACACCAGCAGCGAGAGCGATTCAGACCGACAAAGCGACGATTACCCCGTTAATTTGAGCCAGGATGAAAGATTTGTGGATGAGGAACATGAGAGTGAAGGACTAGAGTGCAGTGCAGGACGTATCTTTTTTCGCTCTGACCGTAACTTAGGTACAAGCTGGCTCATTGGATTCCACACTTTCTCCTTTTTCTATTGTGGATCACGGATTTGTATTTTAAACCTCCTCGGATACTATATCCTCTTGAAAATGAGAGTCGAGAACGCGAAATGGACATTCACAGTGACTTTTATCTCCACGACAATACATCGGCGAAGCACTTTAGCTACGGAGCTAATGTGATAGCATCATGCTTAAATGCAGATAGAAACAAAAGAAATAAGCCCCTGACTGGAAGGATAGACAGAAGATCAACAATACTACTATCAGGAGACACCGAACCAAACACTGGACCTGTAACCACACGGTTAATGCTGTGCCGCCTGTCGAAAGCCTAGCAATGCTGTTGCTAACGACGCCATTGAAGCTAACTTAGTTACGGGACCTCGACAGAGCTATGCTAAAAACATTAGCTCTCCACCTACGCCAGCCCTCATCTGCTCATCAACACCCGTGCTCACCTGCGTTCCAGCGATTGACGGCGCGACGAAGGACTTCACCCGATCATCGATGCGGTCGGCGGCTAGCGTCGGATAGCGCGTCTGCTATCCAACTCAAAGTCCTCCTGGTTGTGTTGCTGCAGCCAGCCGCTAATACACCGATCCCACCTACAACTTTCTTTTTTGCAGCCTCCATTGTTCATTAAACAAATTGCAAAAGATTCACCAACACAGATGTCCAGAATACTGTGGAATTATGCGATGAAAACAGACGCTGTTTGTATTGAATACAATGGTGTACCAATACTTCCACTTCAACCATTGACGTCACGCGCATACGTCATCATACATAGACGTTTTCAACCGGAAGTTTCCCGGGAAATTTTAAATGTCACTTTATAAGTTAACCCGGCCGTATTGGCATGTGTTGCAATGTTAAAGGCCTACTGAAAGCCACTACTAGCGACCACGCAGTCTGATAGTTTATATATATATGATGAAATCTTAACATTGCAACACATGCCAATACGGCCGGATTAACTTATAAAGTGACATTTTAAATTTCCCGCCACACTTCCGGTTGAAAAACTCCTTTGGATATGATTTATGCGCGTGACGTCACAAAAGCAACGGAAGTGGTTGGACCCCATCGACCCGATAGAAAAGCCTCTTGTTTTCTTCGACAAAATTCCACAGTATTGTGGACATCTGTGTTGGTGAATCTTTTGCAATTGGTTTAATGAACAATGGAGGCTGCAAAGAAGAACGTTGTAGGTGGGATCGGTGTATTAGCGGCTAAGTACAATACTGTAATATCTGTGATATTTGCATTAGTGTACTGTGTCTTTAAGGGTTTGGGGAACGCGCATGCGCGAGTGAGTTGGCGGAGAACTTGTGTGTGTGAGCGTGAGTTGTGGCTAACAGCAGCTCGTGTATGTGTGTGCGTTACTTTTTGAACTACAACCAGTTACCGCTTTTTAATAAAGCGATTGAGCAGCGCTTCCTCGTCTGTGTGACTCCTTCTCCACTGCGGGGCATTACAATACTTACAGCAACACAACAAGGACTACTTACTACGCCTAGCCGATGCTTGCCGCCAAACCCACGGATGAAGTCCTTCGTCGTGCCGTCGATCGCTGGAATGCAGGTGAGCACGGCTGTTGATGGCTTTCTATCTTCATTTGAGAACGATGCTACGTGCTAGCTCAGTAGCTAAGTGTGTCACCGATGTATTGTCTTGGAGATAAAAGTCACTTTAAATGTCCATTTCGCGTGCTCGACTCTCATTTTCAAGAGGATATAGTATCCCAGGTGGTTTAAAATACAAATCCGTGATTCACAATAGAAAAAGGAGAGAGTACATAGTTCTGTGAGGTCTGGTTGCTAAGTTAGCTTCAATGGCGTCGTTAGCACAGCATTGTTAACCTTCGCCAGGCTGGAAAACATTAACCGTGTATTTACATGTCCACGGTTTAATAGTATTGTTGATTTTCTGTCTATACTTCCAGTCAGAGGTTTATTTATTTTGTTTCTATCTTCATTTGAGAACGATGCTATCGCGCTAGCTCAGTAGCTAAGTGTGTCACCGATGTATTGTCTTGGAGATAAAAGTCACTTTAAATGTCCATTTCGCGTGCTCGACTCTCATTTTCAAGAGGATATAGTATCCCAGGTGGTTTAAAATACAAATCCGTGATCCACAATAGAAAAAGGAGAGAGTGTGGAATCCAATGAGCCAGCTTGTACCTAAGTTACGGTCAGAGCGAAAAAAGATACGTCCATCACTGCCTCTCAAGTCCTTCACTGTAACGTTCCTCATCTACGAATCTTTCATCCTGGCTCAAATTAATGGGGTAATTATCACTTTCTCTGTCCGAATCTCTCTCGCTCCATTGTAAACAACGGGGAATTGTGAGGAATACTAGCTCCTGTGACGTCACGCTACTTCCGCTACAGGCAAGGCTTTTTTTTATCAGCGAGCAAAAGTTGCCAACTTTATCGTCGATTTTCTCTACTAAATCCTTTCAGCAAAAATATGGCAATATCGCGAAATGATCAAGTATGACACATAGAATGGATCTGCTATTCCCGTTTAAATTAAAAAAAATCATTTCAGTAGGCCTTTAAGATTTCATCATTGATATATAAACTATCAGACTGCGTGGTCGCTAGTAGTGGCTTTCAGTAGGCCTTTACTGGTCTGCTGGCAGATGTATGAACGTTCACGTACGTTAGCCAATACGTTTTAAATACAAGGTTATTGCAGAGTCGTGTTTGAGCAGACCTGTTTGGAAATGTCGTCCGGCACGGCGGTGGCCATTCCTCTGTAGATGGCGGCCTTGTCCCTGCAGTTGGTGACGTCCACAACCTGGGTGACGGTCATGTCCTTGGTGGTGCGGTTCTCCTGGATAGCGTAGTTGCTCTGACACATGCCGTGAATGCCGATCTATGAAACCAAAAATGCGGG
This sequence comes from Entelurus aequoreus, assembly GCF_033978785.1. Lineage (NCBI taxonomy): Eukaryota > Metazoa > Chordata > Actinopteri > Syngnathiformes > Syngnathidae > Entelurus > Entelurus aequoreus. The sequence continues at coordinate 49,804,383 of NC_084749.1, forward strand.
GTTTTTTTTAGCAACGCGGTTTGTGACTCACGCCGACAAGGCGAGTGTCTGGTCACCTCCTCCAGCTCGTACACGCTCTGCGTGGTCTTCACGCTGACGTGGAAGAAGCTGAGGATTCCTCGGACGATGTTGACGACGGTGTCGGATATCTCGGCCGAGGCGTGGATGTTGCCCACGTGGCCGTTGGCGAAGTCGAACATGAAGGGTTTGACCAGCTGGGCCGAGATGCGCTGAGTCAGTTTGGGGGAGACGGTGAAGGTGTTCTTCCCCGGGAAGCCGTTGAACTCCTCAAAGGACAAATCTGAAACCTTGGAACCAGAGAAGAGCAGACCATCTTAACAGACAACATGGAGATGAATCAGGCTGAGGATGAGAATGAAAAGTCTGGTCACCAATCAGACTTTACTCAACTGATGGATTATTATGAACATGAATAGCAAACGTCTCGAGTCTTCCACGTGTCTTCTCTGATCGCTACTTTGGATAGAAGAAGACGGTCGGTCTGTCCTACCTTACCAGTGCTGTCCTATCTCGTCTGGGAGCATGAACTGACCAAGTCTGCTTCCATGAGAGGAAAGGTTTCTTCCACAACACTGGTAACAACCTCAAGGCCCGAGGGCCAAATCTGGCCCGCCACATCGTTTAATCTTGGCCTGGCCCATCATTTTAAAGTAGCCCACCACATCATTTTATTGTGGCCCGCCACACCATTTTATCGTGGTCCATCACATCATTTTATCGTGGCCCGCCACATCGTTTAATCCTGGCCTGTCCCATCATTTTAAAGTAGCCCACCACATCATTTTATTGTGGCCTGCCACACCATTTTATCGTGGTCCATCACATCATTTTATTGTGGCCCGCCACACCATTTTATTGTGGTCCATCACATCATTTTATTGTGGCCCACTACATCATTTTATTGGGGTCCAACACATCATTTTATTGTGGTCCACCACACCATTTTATCGTGGCCCACCATATAATTTTATTGTGGTCCACCACACCATTTTGTTGTGGTCCACCATATAATTTTATTGTAGCCGCCACAACATTTTAAAGTGGCACACCACATCATTTTAAGCGGCCTGCCAGATCATTTAAAGTGCGCCAACACATCATTTTGTTTGTTCCCCTAAATCATTATATTGTAGTTTGCCATGTCATTTTAACTTGGCCTGTCCCATAATTATATTGTGGCCTGCCATTTCATTTTATGTGGTTCGGCATATCATTTTACTGTGGCCCGATACAATATTTTAATGTTCCCCACTACACCATTTTACTGTAGCCCACCACACCATTTTATTTTGGTCCATCACATCATTTTATTGTGGCCCGCCACACCATTTATGTGGCCCGCCACATCATTTTATGTGGCCCACCACATAATTTTATTGTGGCCCGTCACATCATTTTATTGTGGTCCAACACATCATTTTTTTGTGGTCCACCACACCATTTTGTAGTGGTCCACCACACCATTTTGTAGTGGTCCACCATATAATTTTATTGTAGCCGCCACAGCATTTTAAAGTGGCACACCACATCATTTTATGCGGCCTGCCAGATCATTTAAAGTGCGCCAAAACATCATTTTGTTTGTTCCCCTAAATCATTATATTGTAGTTTGCCATGTCATTTTAACTTGGCCTGTCCCATAATTATATTTTGGCCTGCCATTTCATTTTATGTGGTTCGGCATATCATTTTACTGTGGCCCGATACACTATTTTAATGTTCCCCGCCACGCCATTTTACTGTGGCCCACGACACCATTTTATCGTGGTCCAACACATAATTTTATTGTAGCCGCCACAACACTTTAATTTGGCCCACCACTTTATTTTATCTTGACCTGTCCCATAATTTCAAAGTGGCCCACTACATAATTTATGTGGTGTGGCATATAATTGTAAAGTGGCCCGACATAACTGTATTTAATTCTAGCACGCCACTACATTTTATTGTGGCCCACCACACCATTTTACGTGGTCTGACATATTATTTTATATTGGCCCGTCACGTCATTTGATGGCCGGCCATCAAAATGGTCCGACCCATAATTTTATTGTTGCATGTCACATAATTCTAATAATTATTTATTTATTATGTATTTATTTATTGTGTATTTAGGTTTATTTACTTATTGTATACGTATTTATTTGTTGTACTTCAGGTTAACTTATGTACTGTACATTTTTTTATGTATGTATTTATTGTAGTCCAGGTTGATTTATTTCTTGTAAAAGTATTTATTTATTTATTGTATATTTAATCATTTATTGTTGTTCAGGTTTATTTGTGTACTGTATATTTATTTATTTATGCATTTACTGTAGTTCAGGTCTATTTACTATTGTACATTTATGTATTTATTGTAGTTCAGGTTTATTTATGTATTCACTGTAGGTCAGGTGTATTTATTTATTTTACATTTATGTTTTCATAGTACTGTGGTTAAGGTTCATTTGTATATCATCAATAAATAATGCAAATTCAATTAAATGAATTGAGCAAAACAATAATATATATATTTGAATTTACAATGCAGTCTGTATTGAAAATACATATTGAAAAAAGAGCACATTCTTACAAATAGTACTGTACTATGTTGATTTATTTATTGTACATTTAATCATTTATTGTAGTTCAGGTTTCTTTATTATTTGTATGATATTCAGGTTTATTTATTTATTGAAGATGTATTTGTTTATTATAGTTCATATTTATTTACTGCATATGTATGTATTCATGCACTGTAGTCCAGGTTGATTTATTTATTGTAAAAGTATGTATTTATTTATTGTATATTTAAAAATGTATTGTTGTTCAGGTTATGTACTGAATATTTATTTATTCACGTATTTATTGTAGTTCAGGTTTGTTTATGTATTTATCGTAGGTCAGATGTATTTATTTATTTTACATTTATATTTAAATGGTAAATGGGTTATGCTTGTATAGCGCTTTTCTACCTTTAAAGGTACTCAAAGCAAATTCAAATAAATGAATTAAGAAAAACAATATACATGTATATACATACATACAGTATATATATATACACATACATACATACATACATACACATATATGTATATATACACTACCGTTCAAAAGTTTGGGGTCACATTGAAATGTCCTTATTTTAGAAGGAAAAGCACTGTACTTTTCAATGAAGATAACTTTAAACTAGTCTTAACTTGAAAGAAATACACTCTATACATTGCTAATGTGGTAAATGACTATTCTAGCTGCAAATGTCTGCTTTTTGGTGCAATATCTACATAGGTGTATAGAGGCCCATTTCCAGCAACTATCACTCCAGTGTTCTAATGGTACAATGTGTTTGCTCATTGGCTCAGAAGGCTAATTGATGATTAGAAAACCCTTGTGCAATCATGTTCACACATCTGAAAACACTTTAGCTCGTTACAGAAGCTACAAAACTGACCTTCTTTGAGCAGATTGAGTTTCTGGAGCATCACATTTGTGGGGTCAATTAAACGCTCAAAATGGCCAGAAAAAGAGAACTTTCATCTGAAACTCGACAGTCTATTCTTGTTCTTAGAAATGAAGGCAATTCCACAAAATTGTTTGGGTGACCCCAAACTTTTGAACGGTAGTATATATATATATATATATATATATATATATATATATATATATATATATATATATATATATATATATATATATATATATATTGAATATAAAATACATATTAAAAATAGAGCAAATTATACTTTACCATGTTGATGTATTTATTGTACATTTAATCATTTATTGTAGTTCAGGTTTGTTTATTATTTGTATAATTATTTATTGTCATTCAGGTTTATTTATTGAATATGTATTTGTTTATTATAGTTCATATTTATGTACTGCATATATAATCATTCATGCACTGTAGCCCAGGTTGCTGTATTTATTGTGGATGTGTTTATTTATTTATTGTATATTTAATTATTTATTGTAGTTCCGGTGTATTTATTTATTTTACATTTATGTATCTATAGTGCTATCCAGGGCCGGCCCGTGGCATAGGCCGTATAGGCAAATGCTAAGGGCGCCGTCCATCAGGGGGCGCCATGCCAGTGCCACAAATGTTGGAGAAAAAAAAATAAAAAATTTGGTACTATTATTTCTAAATACAAAAAATAATCCCACGTTAATTAAAATGCAAAGTAAAGCCTATTTAATAGAAATATTATTTGTTACAACATTACGCCCCCACCCCCTCCCCCCGCACGGTGCGCCCCCTCCCTTCCCTCCCTTCAACACAAGATGTCAAAACGGCCAAAACTGTCAGGTGCCCAGGGAAGAAAAAATAGAAAAGAAGAGGAGGAGAAATGAGAAAAAGACAGAGGTAGCAGGTAGGTAACGTTAGCCTACATGAAATTATTTGTCTGTTACAGAATGTGATTGTAACCTGGCTTTTTAGCATTAAGCTAATGTTACATGATTCGGCAATTGCTAATCAATAAATAGCTAGTTCTGTTTTAACGTCGGGTTAATATTGTGGAGGGGGCTAAATTGTTATGGAAAATAATAATGTAACGTTAGGTAATTACAGTACTCCCACCTTACATTCCTCAGGGACATTTGTATTAGATCTTTTAAGCAGGTGTTTTTTGTTTACATTGTTATTGCCTTCTGGTTAGCTAATGTTTGCCCTGCAGGTAATAGTCACTTTTCCACCCCTTTATATATTAGGTATAGTTGTAAGCCTAGTTGTTAAAGTGCACATCATTAATGTTAATTAAGCAATATCACATGAGAGGGAATGCTGTTTTTTTAATTTGAGCACTGCTGTGATTCGGTTAAAGATAATCATAACATAACATTCTCATATAATATGTTAATTTGCTTTCTTTAAGTAAAAAAAAAGGTCAAAGACAAAGCTATTCGGTTTCTTGTGAGTACACTTCACTGCCGATGTGGGGGGGGCGCCACCTAAAATCTTGCCTAGGGCGCCAGATTGGTTAGGGCCAGGCCTGGTGCTACGGTTCAAGTTTATTTATTTGTCATTAATAAATATTGCAAATGAAATTAAATGAATTGATCAAAATTATAAATATCTATTTTTTAAATTTACAAAGCATTCTCTGCTCTGTATTGAATATGAAATACATATTGAGGAGAGCAAATTCTTACAAATTGTACTCTACCTGGACGCAGACTCCTCAACATGACATTAATTTGTACTTTAAAGAGGTTTGTCTTTGCTGACCTGCAGAAGGAAGGTCTGAGAAGTCCCGCCCATAATCTTGACCTTGCAGGTGACCTTGGCGCCAGCCTCTGCCAGGTTGGACATGCCCAGGCCGACATTCAGCAGACCTTCGTAGCGATACTCGTAGGTCTTCTTGGGGTTCAGGCTGAACTCTGCAAGCCGTGGAACGCTGCTTTAGACAAGCCCGTGTTGTGCTGGAGTGTTTGCGGCCGTACTCACCGTAGCGGACACTTTGACACGCTGCAAACAACACACACGCCGTTAGAAAGTACGCTTCATGCAAGTACAATTGTTCTCTCAGACTTACTGGTCAGAGCCACCAGGCAGCAGAGCAGGAGTCTCCTCATCTTCAATGCAGGCACATGTTTCTGTTTGGCCTCCTCTTTTATGTCTTCTTTGACCTCTGCTGAGGGTCACCTGACCTCAAGGCTGACATTGTCACCGCGACACAACACCCGCTGATACTGCTGGGACAGGAATACATGCACAAACTACTGTGTACACAAACTAATATGGAGAGATAGTACTTTATTGATTCCTTCAGGAGAGCTCCCTCAGGAACATTGAAATTCCAGCAGCAGTGTACAGAATTGAGATCGAATTTGAAAAGTAAAAGGTAAATAATGGGGGTATAAATGGAAAGAAAATAGAAAATATAACAATCAGAATAAAAATAAAAAGCAACAATAAGAATAAAAATATAGCATTAAAAAGAAGAATATAACAAGAGAAACTAGGCAGTAGTACATATACACACACACGACTCGACCATGCAGCCCATTTTTCATCAAGTGCCTCCTTATTGTGCATCTTCAAACAGCCACACCACAATTTTTCTGAGTCCTGTATTTCAGCTGAAGTTATTTGTGGATTTTTCTTTGCACCTCGAACAATTTTCCTGGCAGTTGTGGCTGAAATCTTTGCTGGTCTACCTGAATCCCTCATTTTCCACTTCTTAATCAGCGTGATTGGCATTCTCAATTCCTTGGATATCTTTTTATACCCCTTTCCTGTTTTATGCAGTTCAATTACCTTTTCTCGCAGATCCTTTGACAATTATTTTGCCTTCCCCATGACTCAGAATCCAGAAACATGTGTGCAGCACTGGATGAAAGATGCAATGGTCTGTCAGAAGCCCAGAAACTCACTGACCTTTTATACACACACATTAATTACAAACAAACATGTCACAGGTGAGGATTGGAACCTTGATTAGTCATTCAAACCTGTCAACTTTTGTGCATGTTATCAGATCAAAGTCACTGGGGTATGTACATTTTTGATCAGGGTCATTTGGGTACTTTCTTTTGTAATTTTGATTTAAAAAGAGTAAACACAGTTGTTTGCCAATAAATAGCTTCATACAACCATTAATCATGAGTGGAAGAAAGGTTTTTGTGTTATCATTCATATTCTCTGAAGAATGGCCAAGAAATCATAAATTCTCCCAGGGTATGTAAACTTATGAGCACAACTGTATGTATATGTATATATGTGTGTGTGTATATGTATATATGTGTATATATATATATATATATATATATATATATATATATATATATATATATATATATATATATATATATATATATATATATATATATATATATATATATATATATATATATATATATATCAGGGTTTCCCACACATTCATTTATTTGTGGCGGCCCGCCACGAAAGAATTACATCCGCCACAAATAAAAAAATAAATACAATTTAAAAAATTTAAAATAAAAATAAAAATAAAAAATATTTTTTTTATTTTATTTATTTTTTGTCCTCTCCAGCTTCTCAGGCAAATCATATAGTTGATGTAGATGCCCATATCGGCTGTTCAGATTTACTTTACAAAAGAGAAGTGTAGGATACTTCTCTTGTTGCCTTACTTGTATTTGACTTTATTAAATGTATTTATATTAGAAACACAACATGTGTATATAACAAAGGGTGCAAAGTGTGCAGGCAGTAGGAAACACATGGTTAAGTGTAGGGAGTAAAACTGATGGCAGTCTAAAGTTCAAGTTCATTTTTGGAGCTCTTTGTTCAGTGGATCAGATGTTTGATGAAGCTCTGTGTCTATCTACCACCACTACTGTTTTATGCTTATTTGTTACTGACTGTGGCAGGACACCTCTGCCTCTGTTTCACTTTATGTTGCTGGTAAATAATATGCTTGTAGTAGTAGGCTAAAGTTAAATTATTTAGTATGCACTAATTAAAGGGGCAGAGCTTTGAGACATTTTAGCTTTTATATTTATAAGATATGTTTTTTGTAAGAACCACTATTAATAAATATATTTCAGTGAATAACTTATTGTTCAAATCTGTATATAAATATGTACATAAAGTGTTGTAATTATATTGTAAAATGGATGGATGGATGGACGTTTAAAACAAAACTGTTATTATTAATTAGTAAGTATACATTTTTTTAGCCTTTTTAGAGAAAATCTAATCTTTGTAGTAAATTATGCAAATTACTTGATGATGTCACAGTGACCACGCCCATAGCCACGCCCCCACTGCCACAGGTATCTTGGCAGTTTATGGGAAACACTATATATATATATATATATATATATGAAAATAAAAAATATAATTGATAACTTATTTTCTACATTTTAATGACTGAGATCCTTCTAGGTCCCCGGGAACAGACGTGAAGGGAACCCTACAAAAAAATTATTCAATATTTTGTATTGGTTTTGAAAAATAAAAATATCAAAATGGCCCCTGCATGTTTTCATTTGTCAGAGTGTGGCCCTCAGTGGAAAAAGTTTGGACATCCCTGACTGAGATTATTCAACTATTATTCCAGGGATCAACAAGATTATATTTCTCTTTCTCCTTTTGTATCATCATCAAACAGTATGATCATATAATGGCCTTAAAAAAACATGGCGAAAAAAAGCTCTACATTATGTTTATGCACTATTTTTAATATTGTTTTTTAATTCATTATCCAACAGAGGTCAACAAAATCAAAGTTTTACTTTAAAATTAAAAACTCTTAACAAATACACGTACAGTAATATATATATATATATATATATATATATATATATATATATATATATATATATATATATATATATATATATATATATATATATATATATATATATATATATAAATATATATATATACACTATACATTGTTTTTTAACTTCAGTAACTAATTTTTCATCACTTCACTTTAATGATTGGCTGAGATAAACTAAATGTTTTTTTGTTTAAAAAATGAGAACAAGTGCAAGAGTTACGTTCATTATGTGATATAAATAAAATCATAAAAAAATAATTTTTAAGTTTAATCCACATATGTCAGAGTCAAGGCCCGCGGGCCATATCCGGCCCGCGAGAAGGTTTTTTACGGCCCTTGGGATGATCTTGATTTATTATTAGAACCGGCCCGCAGATCTTTTTTTTTTTTTTTTTTTTTTTTTAGACCGCAGATCTTTTACACGCACCAAGCGGATGCCGGTCCAAGGTTCCGAAAGGGGGCGAGCGGCCCGCCGGGACGCGCCTGCCGGCCGAAGGGCTGCAGCCCGGCCGTCAGTCGCGGAGCCCGCCGTGCCACGCGCGCCAAGGGGGCGGGTCGAAACCCGGCCCCGAGGCCCTGAGACTTCTGCTTTGTTTCCCCAAACCGCGCGTCACCGCCGGGCCCGCACCACCGTCGGGCTGCAGCCCGAGCGTCGGTGGCGGAACCCGTCATGTGCCGCGCGCGCCAAGCGGAGCGGGGGGGTCAAGCGGGCCGAAACCCGCAGGCCACCCCCTCACCACGAGGCCCTGAGACTTCTGCGTTTGACCCCTACGCGCGGCCCGTCGGGACGCGCCCGCCGTCAAGCCACGAGGGCCAGCCGTCGGGTCGCGGAGCCCGCCGTGCCACGCGCGCCAAGGTGCGGGCCGAAACCAGCGGGGGGTTTCGGGCACCCAACTCGCCTCCCTCCCACGGAGGGAGGAGGGGGGTTTAATGTGAACATTACTGTGCAATCACATATTTAGAGTTTTTACTCAATTCAAGTTTAAAAGTTAAAGTTTAATATTTGTTTTCACTGCATGTTACTTCTCCTTAAACAAAGTGTTGTTTTTGATTTATAGATTTTTGCACTTTATTTTATTGTATTTCAATTTAATTATATTTTTAAAATATTTCAGTTGAGTGGATGATAGAAAATTGCTATTATTGTTTTTTTCTTTGAAGTAAATTTAGCCCACTTTTGCTAAAATAGAAAATATAGGCTACTGATGGTGCCTTGAATACCGGTTTCTTTCATTTAATGTTCATGTTATGGGGATTTTTATATAAAGGAAATTTGTCTTTTGTGTCTGTTGAAAATTAAAGATTACTGACAGAGCCATAAGAAAATATTGCTTTATTTATCTGATCATATTGGAATATATTTGTTAGGTTTTCAGTAGGTTCAATTAGGTTCACTAGACTATATGCGTCATTTAAAAATTTTTCAATGAACATTCGAACAGTCCGGCCCTCGGCTTGTAGCTAAATTTTTTATTTGGCCCTCCGTCCATTTGACTTTGACACCCCTGGTTTAATCTGATATATATATATATATATATATATATATATATATATATATATATATATATATATATATATATATATATATATATATACATATATATACATATATACATATATATATATATATATATATATATATATATATATATATATATATATATATATATATATATATATATATATATATATATATATATATATATATATATAAACTAAACCAATAAAAAATTGCATTCTATTTTGTAGTATTAGTTTGAGCCTATCAGCATAACAAAATGAAGATAGAATATTGTTGTACAGAAGTATAATAATTAGTAGAGTGCTGCCATCTAGCGGCACAACATGGACAACATGTGCAGATAGCATCAAGTCGTATTTCAATTCATACACAGTAAAATGATAAATAATTATAAGTAATAATATACGTAAAATAATACAAGTACATATAATACAACTAATATAATTAATTAAATATATATCAAATATAATTAATATAAGTAACATAATTGTATAATAAAAATACTGTTAATTAAATTTAACAAAAGAACATTATATTTTTTTTATATTTTTATTTACTGTAAAGAGGTTTTTATTGGATTATAACAAATTTTTTCTGTACTTTTCCCCAGATGTGTGCCTCAAAACCACCATTAACATTTTATCTTTACACGTTTGCTCTTTTATTCCACTTTGTTTTTTTATTTAAAAAATTTTCTTTTATGAAAAAGAACACCCCCCCCCACACACACACACACACACACACACACACCACTCTAACCAAAACCAAAAAAAAAAAAAAAAAACATTTCAAAATGGATTATTTTAATGTGAAGTAATTGCAGTTTTAAATAGGCAAATATTTCATAACAACATTTATTTAGTTTTTTATTGTTTTCGAGCAATAACAGTTTACCAGAGTAAAGGTCTCGGCCTAAATAGTCCTCTACTCGTAAAAGTTACGATAAAATATATATATATATATATATATATATATATATATATATATATATATATATATATATATATATATATATATATATATATATATATATATATATATATATATATATATATATATATATATATATATATATATATATATATATACATAAAATCTCTGGATCAACTTCAATTTATAAGGTTTTTTCAGTTGTCTTATGTTTTTGTGCCCTTTCTGTTAGAGAAAACCTGTTTCTGTTTATATGGCAAACACAAAACATGCAACATGTTCCCCAATACATATTTTAAAGAGTAATATTTCATGTGAAGTAATTGAATAGGTCAATAAATCACAACAACATTGGTCTCAAATGATGATTATTTTTTGAGCAATCAATACCAGTTTCATGTATGGCAGCTTGGCGTTATTAGTGTCAATATTGTATTGTTACATTTGACCTATTTGCTCTTTTATTCAACTTTTTTAATGTCTGTTCTTATGTTTGATGCCTTTTTTTTGCCAAAGAAACCCTTTTTATTGCACCCCCCCCCTCCCCCCCACACACACACACACGCACACAACTAATGTTATATTTGCTGTGAAGTAATTGGAGTCTTGAATAGGTCAATAATTCATAGCATTTATTATTGTATTTTAGCAATAACAGTTAAAAATACCAATAAAAATCAAAGAAAATAAATTAAGGACTCAAATATCTTGTTTTTACGATTTCATTTTAATTTGAATTGGTAATTACTTTATTTTTGCGTTGTTATCGTCTTTAAAGGCTTGAATGAGGAAGAGAGGGAAATAAGTTAGCGTATACAAGCAAACCCGGAACTGTGACTTTCAAAATAAGAGTTGTGTAAAACACTTAACATACGTTTTAAGACGACCTCGGGCCACCTGAAATGACAGGCCAGGCCACTTTTGTCCCGGCGGCCTTAGGCTAGTGTAGTAGAATTTCTGACCTTTTGACCTATATTTCTTGTCTTTTAAGAATGTCCGCTCATTTTCAATACTCTTGTATTTTGTGCCATTGAATGGACCAGTTGTGGGACAAAAGTGAAAATTAAGTCGTGCCAACCTGTCTACAGAATTTGAGTTGTTATGGAACAGATAGGAAAAGCAAACAAGACATTTGACGCACTCGATAAGGAACGATGACGCACAAGAGACATATAAAAAATGGCAGAATACTGGAACTCGGGGGTGATTTTGGCTTGTGTGTGTCTTGTTGGCTCCGGAGTAACTTGTGGTTTGTCTGCACGACCAACTCAATTCAACCTGCACTTCTGATAATGGGTAAATACATTTGTTGTACTAAACTACTTTTGTTGCCTGCTTAAGCTTCGGACAATCCACTACACAAATTGGCGTCACGAACTAGGATGGTCCAGAACTCTGCAAGTCAACATCCGCTCCCGGCTTCTCTCTCAGGCAGACAACGCTTGCACGCGCGCATCTAATAAAAGGTAAGCTATTTTGCTTATTGTGTAAAAGTTGTCTGTCTGAAGAGAAACGGGATCGGTAAGATGAAAACTGAAATTTTTTTTCATAAAAGATAGTTCTCCAAAAACAACCTAGACTGGGGCATGTGTTGGTTGCTTGAGTTGTTTTATATGTGATCATTTGTCTGTGTGTGTTGTTGAAAACTTGTAATCTCTTGTTTTTAACAAATGGGGATTGTTGATAGAATTTTGGTGGTTTGGAGTGTAGAAGCATAGACGATGTGAGACGAAAAATTTCTTTTAACCTCTTCATCCTCTGTCGTTGCTGGCAGAGGATGCTTTTTTCTGCAAGTACATGGTTAGCCGGAGTTGGACACAGCGAAATTTAAGGCAAGGTTGGCTAAACTGATGTGACATTTGGCCCACGCAAATTTATGACGTCTATGAAGGTCCTACGTATCTGTCTATGTGGAAGCTGCAGCCGGGTAAAAAGCCTGATATAAGGTGATCGTTCAGTGACTCCGGTAAAGGAGATCAACTGAGCCAAGTTGTCACGAATTTGGAAATTTGCTGCAGTATAGATGGATAGAGTAAGGGCTCCATATGGTAGAGCCTTGGTGAAACTATATGGACTGACCAGACACGATGTACTGTAGAATTGAAGGGTGATTCCTGGTGATTCTACAGCGCCTTAGGCTGTTATCCGTGTTGGTCAGGAAGGAAAAGCAGGGTTTGCTCCGCTGAATGGGTTAATCGCCGTTATATGAGTAAGAATGACCTGCGTGTGTGTGTTATGAGACGGCCGACTCCACAAAAGCACGCGTGCATTAGTTGTTTATATTGGTCCGGACCAGGGGGGAGTGGTTTGTGGGATAAAAATGTGTGTTTTTAAATTTATATATATATATATCTGCGTATTTTAATAACTTTTGTGTAGCACCTGGTTTCTTATCCGTTTTAATTCCCCTCTGAAGAAATCAACCTCTCCCCTCACGCTTTTTTCGCACCCACGCTGATCTGCAAAAGTCTGGAAATTGTCTAAAATGTGTGTGCGTGTGAGAAAGTAGACAAAGTTTATGTACAGAAAACATATGAGTGTATGATCTATCCATTTAATTATCTTATTCCCCTCTCGGAGGTTGGATCGCGGGGGCAGCAGCCTAAGCAGGGAAGTCCAGAATACCCTCCTTAAACTTGACTATTTGTCCATCTAAGAGTGAATGATAAATGTTGTTCTTATTATTAAGGTTCTGATATGATACAGCTGTGCTTCTGGATGAGAAAAATAGTTGTCTATTGCATTTACTTTTAACTGTGCTGGTAAATTCTCTGTGTGTGAGTGACTGTGTGACGCATATAAAAATTAAAAAAAAAGCTGGGAGACATTTTGAGATAAGAGTGTGTGCGTGTGACGAGGCTGTGTGAGTGACAGCTGCGTGAGGCATTGGTTCGAAGAGGAGTGACACTGATAGCATTGAGCTAGGTTGGCATTGTTTAGCATAGCATTGAGCTAGGTTAGCATTGTGTTAGCATAGCATTGGGCTAGGTTAGCAAAAGTTTGCTTACTGAGGCATAGTAAGGCTAAGTTAGCATCTAGCTTGGCATTACTAAGTGTGGTTGAACAGTTATTCTCGGTCTGTAGAGTGTGCTAGTAGTAGGTGCTTGCTAAGTCCAGTAAAATAATAGATATATGGAAAATTACACGTTTAAATATCAATAAATAAATACGGATTGTGGGACATTGAAACATTGTTTAATTCATCATTCATTTATATGTCTAGTATACTTTTTTTGGTACAGCTTTGTTGCTTATCTGATCCATCCAGTTTGTGTGTGGAAGTTGAGACAAACGCACACGCACGAACATCATAGATTAGGACACATTGTAACTTTGAATTAATAGTTATACAACAAATAAATTAATAATATTGAATTTAAATTTGATAAAGATAAATTGATCATACATTGACATTTTAATTTTTTTAGGAATAAACACACAATAAAATAAAAGTTAAATTTATATTCTAAAACATCTAAGGGCATCTGTGAAACATAGAGTCTGAAGAAGTACAGATAAGAGCCACTCAGCGCCATTGTCAAAACAAAACGTAGAGAAGCGTTAAACAAATTCTAATCAGAAGGAAGACAGACCAAAATATGAGAACTTAAGTAAACAGACAGCAAGTAAACCAGAAATAATCATGTAAATAAATAACAAAGAAAGCACATTTCTATGTGACATTGGTGCATGTAGAATTACAAATAGAGAATAAAACTAAATGGAAATAACTGTCTGCAAGATGAGCATGACGTCATGAATTGTGCTCGGGTTAGTAATAGATAGATAGACAGATAAAACGTTATTGATTCCTTCAGGAGAGTTCCCTCAGGAAGAAGAAGTAAAAAGTAAACAGTAACTAATAAGGGTATAAATGGAAACAGAATTTAAAAAAAAAAAAAGACAAGGAGAATAAAAATAGAACAGTAAAATAAGAGAAACTAGGCATTAACGACCATGATATAAAAAAGTATTGCACTGTTATTGTTTTGCATTCCCTGTCATCCTAGCCCCCCCAAAGAGGAGTTGTACAGTCTAATGATGTATGAGACAAAGGATTTTTCATAGGCTAAACCAGTAGTTCTCAAAGGAGGGTATGGTGTTTCCGCCCGGACAAAAAAGGGAGGTACTTGAAGGTATGCCAAGGGGTACCTGAGATTTTAAATATTTTAAAATAGCGACAATTCAAAATCCTTTATAAATATAATTATAGAAGAATAAGTCTTCAACAAAATAAATATTTAGAATTAAGTTCACGAGCCCAGATGGATCTCTATTGCAATATCCAAAGAAGGTTGATGATTGATTATATGTATAGAAATCTTTATTATAATTTAATCACTATTTTAATTTTTAAAACGTTTTAGTTATTCTTATTTTTGTTTGTTTGTCCAAATAAGTCAAGTAAGACCACAACAAATGAGCAATATGGTGCACTGTTATACAATTTAATAAATCAGAAAATGATGACATTATGCTGTATTTTATTTCTTTATTTTACTGGGAAAAAAAGGTTGAAAACCACTGCCCTAAATCATATCTAAAGCTAAAATTATTTTATAAGACTGATTATTTTGGATTATTGTATTGTATTGTGAGAGAAGGAGAGAAAGTGAGAGAGAGAGGAAGAGAGAGCAGGTGAAAAAACAGATTGAGGGTGAAGAGAATGGTTTGAGAAAATATGGGAAAAGGATGTTTCTAACCTTACGTTATGTGAATGGTTTCTAGGAGAACAGAAAATAGAAACATTGTGTGAAGTGTAAGGAAGAGATGGATACAGGATGTTGTTTGGAAAGGAAAACGAAAGTGAAGAAAAGATGAGAAAGTGACAAATGAAGGTATTCGTAAATGTATGCTGTTGATTGTGGTTAGCTGCAAGTTTGTTTGTTTGTTTGTTTAGTTGTTTGAGTGAAATGGGAAGAAATCAATAGGAATAATTACATGCAAAATGGAATAAAACTATGAGTGCGATAGATAATGAATGAATAGATGAAATAAGTTTATTTTGGTCATATAATCAACCATCAACCAATTTGTGTGAGCAGTTTAACAGTAAATTAGACATATTAACAATCATACACATTTACACACAGCAAAGAAAAGAAAAAAGAATGACCGAAAAAAAAGAATAGGCGGAAGCCAAAGCTTATATTGGCCTATGATATACAATTACTGAACATTAAATTACCTGGAACATCAACGTTAAAAGATGAAAGTAATTGTTACTATATTTTATAATGTTGAGAAAACTTTACTTTTCAAGGGTCTCCAAAACCATAACAAAAAACTACATGTGTTCAGCTCATCACTGAGGATGGTCCATCATTTAACTCCTAAAACTGAAATACATTTGTGTTTTTATTTTATTTTACTTGACCTATTTCAAAAATCGATATCCCCCGTAAATGATAGTGTCTCCTCATAATGTAAACAAGCTAAGAATACAAACTGGAAGGCTGTTGTTCTTTACTTGGAAACATAATTGCCATTGTTTTAAAATTAAATTATCTGAACATTTAACACATTATGACTTAAAAAATGGATTGATATGATCATAATAATAATGCTTTGTGTAATATTGAAATGAGCCTTTTAAGTTTAAAACAATATTACATATGGAAAAATAAATGAATAATATAACATGTGCAGACATTTCTTATTCAGCATGTGTTTTACTTTATACCGAATAGCAATGGATTTGGATATTTTTCTTTAATATGTTCAATATGCGGCTTCCAACATATTAATGATCAATTACTATTCTCAAGAATGTAGTTCATATACTCTGTCAATTTCCACTTGATTCAACTTTAATTTTTGTTTCACAATTTGACTTTGCACCCTGGACAGGTCGTCACCTCATCACAGGGCCAACACAGATAGACAGACAACATTCACACACTAGGGCAAATTTAGTCTTATTAATTTCTACATATTGAGATATATTACTTAAAATAACTACTTAACCACTGTTGTGAAACACCTTTCTAATTTATGGGAGTATTGGGATAGGACTGAGGAAGATGTCTGCTGTGGTGGTGGTTAGTTTGGAAATTAATTTAATAAAAGTAACTTTGAAGTGCAGTCTGACATTTTAGTTTGGAGTAATTTATAGTTTTATTTGGACATTGCAGTACACCATACCATGCGCCCGGGAATCGTTTTTGGTGATTTGGCTCCAGAGTTTTTTGTGGTCTTTGGTGTGACTCGGCCGGGGTTTTGAACTTGCGACCTGCCGATCTCAGGGCGGACACTCTAACCACTAGGCCACTGAGATGAAGGAGGCAAACCAAATCTCAACAGCTTTCAGTTAGCTACAGATTTTGAGAGTATAATGCGAATAACTATAACTTTACAACTGTTTGCTGTGAATAGTGTTGAATAATAATTACAAATAACAGCCTACATTAATAATTAGAATAAGAGCCGATATGTAAAGTGTTAAAAAGAGGAGAAGTGTGATTAGGTCTGGCGCTTAGAGCATGACCTTGTGTGTTTGTTATGACTAAGTTGGATAACCAGTCGGAGACAGGCAAGGCAAGGCGGGGCAGCTTTGTTTGTGTGGCATTTTTCCAGGAAAGGACAAGACTCAAAGTGCTTCACAGACAACAAAGTGAAATGAAAGAAAATAAAAGCAAAATTAAAATGCAGACAATAAAAATAAACACAGTACGGACGTTAAAAGTTAAAAGATTAAAAGATTTAGCTGAAAGATAAGGAGAAACGTGAATAAAAACATTCCTTTGTTTTGGAGAGTATCACGCACAGCAGGAGGTCAGAGTGCAAGCATGACAGCTTGCTCGCGCCTACTGATAGACAAATGATAGTTTAAATTAATTTATAGATAATCTTTAAGTGAATTAAAAGGGTACTTAAATACACATGAAGTAGTACGTATAATCTTTGAATTAAGGTTTTTGATTAGCAATTAATGGGATAGTTAAGACTGTAATTTTAAAACGTGATATGCAAATTGAACTAACCGAGAGGATATGAAAACGATGGGTGTACATGTTTTGAGTTCCAAATTCTGGAGGAAAAAACCTCAACAAAACGTAAAACCATACAGACGGACTTGGGTGGTAGCCACGGTTGTGCTAGGTCAAGCGAGGGTGGAAAGGATGTGCAGCCGGGGGACTGCCAACCTCTCTGAACAAGACAAGCTCCAAAGGTGTAGCCAGAACATGCTCACAAAAAATACAGGTGTGACAGCAGGACGAACAGCAGGATACAAACAGACCCCTGCTGGACATAAGTGTCAACGGACAATGTTCAACACAATCTTTGAAGCATTCCTTTGTGGTCAACCTGCACACACCTTGTAATGACCTGCTTACGAACTGTGCCCTGACAATTCAATACCGCACAGAAGGAACTTCCTGATGTTGCCTGACAGCACGACATCAGCTGACAACTAATAGGGACGCCTCCCAGGAACGAGTGGAAGACGGGGACTGCTCCAACTGTCCTAGCGCTGGCTGACGGAGGTGCGTCCGTGTGTCCTGCCACCCAAACCGCCAAAGTGTATGATCACCAATTAGACGACTCATAATAGGAGCCTTTTGACTCTTATATATGGTGGGACTCAAGGTATGGCCGCTCATGTGAACTATCCTTACAACAATTAGAATGGTATAAGATGGACAACTAATGACCCACATTGTTCCTTTGCTCTCTGTATTTGCGTATTGAACCGATGCGCAAATACCACATTTTCAATTATTTCGGTTGTCTGTTAAAAACATAGCTATTGGCTGCAATGTGGACATTTCCGCTGTAGGCTACAAGGAGCTAGCAGCTACACAACAGCTGAGCTAAAACAAAATTTAAGCATATCAAATAATTGTAGTTGCTTATTACATACACAAAGTCGCAGAGAGACAGAAGTCTGTAGAAAGTATTCAGTAACAAACGTGTCCGCATTATTAAACTTTCTACCACAGGAAACATACTGAACAAATACAGCAGTTACTGTCAGACTCTAATCCGGATTACCTTGTCTATCAGAGACATGGTTAAAACCCACAACAACATTCGTTCTAATTAATGTCCCGGGGGACAAGATTACAGAAAAGACAGATCGAGTGACAAAGGGGGGAGGAATTATGATTTATGAAAGGGAAAACATTAAAAGTAGATCAATTTGAGTATGTTGAAATTAAAATCACATGTTCCTCAGAAATGTATTTCAAGGTAATTGTAGTATACCGACCGACCACAGCTAAAGACATTTTTCTTGATTCATTTTCAGACATCCTCAAACAGCATAGTATGACAGAAGTAACGTCATGGGGGACGTTAATCTGCACTGGTTAAATAAAACACGTAGAAAGAAACTTAAAGGATATTATAAACGGCTTCTACATGATACAAATGATAAGCAGCCCTACTAGAATTACAATTGGATGACAAAAATCAAAGAGAACATCTGTAAATACACGAATACAAAACCAGAAAGAAGAGTGCTAAAATAAAAATACCATTGGATTAATAAAACAATTTGGATTCTAATAAAGACATGAGGACTCAGCTCTCATAAGAGAAATTATAACAGGTATAAATACAGATCGTATGATTTAAAAGTTTTGAGGAACAAAGTTACAATGTTTATGCGGAAGTCTAAGGCTGACGTTCATTTAGAATTAATCAAAGCTGCAAAAGGGAACATTAGAAAGTTATGGAAAACCAGATACAAACTTACGGAAAAAGAGCAAACAAGAAACAACACTATAACATTAAATATCAATGGCGCTACTATCGCAGACAGTCTGGACATAAGTGGTAATTTTAATGAACATTTCATCCAGTCTGTACAAACCCTGAATAAAAAGTCCCTCAAAATAAGTGCAAATAATTGTCATTTATTCGTATGGACTAATTTTAGAATTAACAAATGAAACAAAGTTAAACAAAATCTTCGCTGCATTATCAGACTCACGATCTAGAGATATATATATATGTGTTGGACACTATCTTCCTAAAAACATATAAGGATTGTATTATTGCTCGTATAACAACGATTGATAAATAAATCAATAACGGAAAACACTTTCCCTACCACGTGGAGAAACTGCTACTATAATTAAATCCATAAAGCAGGAAATAAAGAAGACCAGAACATGTACAGACCAATTAGCCTTCTCCCCGTTATAACAAAAGGAATAGAACATTTGAAATTAAAAAAAAGTGGCTTTGGAGCAATCAAGGCTGCTCACACGGTCACTAAGAGGGGCATTATGTTGACACATCAATTTAATGAGTATTATATTTATCCATGAGAGCATTTTTGTTGTAAATTGTGAGGTATGGCTGTTAAAATCTTGGTTGTTTTTACGAATGATGACAGATGTGAACAAGAGCATGTATGGTCTTTGTGTGATGATGTAAATAAGGTGTGGTTGTATTGTATGGTAAGTATGTGTCCATGAAGGGGCATTTGGTGACTTTTCTTATAATTGAATACATGCTACAGTATGATTATTTTTGATTAATTATTGATTATTATGAATGTATATATTTATTATGATTAATTAGTGTCATAATTTTAGTGCTTGATTTGTGGATCCCCTTAATTTAGGTAGCCAGGGACTACAGATGGAAAGTAGCTATTTAGATATAATCTAGTACAGAACATATCTGTTTCTGAACTTAATGTTTCTGTGCATTGTCCCATCATAGATAGACTAAATTAAATACAACTATTTAGTGAATTGTTGTGGCCACAATAATTCACTAGGTGTTGTAAAATATCAAAGTACTATTGCAAAAGCGAACAGTGACCTCAAACATGACCTGTCCTCCACCTCTGTTCTTGCTGCGCTTGACTATCAGCTGCCTTTTCTTTTTCTTGGATGTTTCTGAAACTACTAATACTACTACTACTATTACTATTACTATTACTACGACTAACACTGTCCCTGTGAGAGGGACAGAGGGGGGAGGTGAGTTTGGATTGGGTCAAGTTTGAGCGTGTTGAGGTTTTATTTAATGGATATGATCAATCCGGTACAAGGATAAAGGAACGTAATGATTTAGATTGACAATTGCAGTGGTTGGTGGAAGCAACCCCAACCTCAAAGGAGGGTGCCAATTCAGTAATTAAATGTTTTGTGAATGATTTAATATCCCGACATGGTTTCCCCAAAAAGATTAGGTCAAACAACGGCACCTAATTTAAGAAAACAGGTTAATCTTCTTCAGTCACAAGATCAGCACTTCTCAGGACCAGCAGCTTCCTAGGAAGGTGGAAAGACCATGAGACCAAAATGGTAAGTTTGCAGAATGTAGAACGTGTGTGCCAGTTCCTCTGTGCAGATTTGAGGATGAAAGCAGCCACTCCAGATTCCCTTGCACTCGCTAAGAGGGGCACGGTCAAAGCCGATCCAGGACCAACACCCGATACCTGACTGGAAGGAACCGAGAGGAGAGACAACACCTTGCCAGCGATGACGAGAACAACTAAGGTTGCCAGCCAATGTGTCCACCGGGACTCCAGCAGCTGTGGAAAGAAGTGTCGGGAGTGCCGAAGCAGCGAGGAGGCCTGAAGCAAGCCGAGGGCCTGGACCAAAGCCCCACGCCCCATACTCTGCCCCAGCCTTCCCCAAAGCCCCCACAGCTCCAACTCTACCTGAGTTTTCCCCAATTTCGGCCAGCACGCACATGCCACTGAACAGTCTGCCCAATGGACTGAACCACACCCCAAAGAGAGACAGACTGTTTGAGTGGATCTCTTTCTTCACCAGGGCAGCCAAAAGCCCAACGAGGTGTCGGCAGGCCACCAGCCTGAGGCACCACCTAGCCATCTATACGAGCACTAATCGAACATGGACTCATACGAAATTCAGTTGTGTGTTCAAAATTAATTGGTAATTAACAATATTGGTAACTACATCCATTGCAAATGCCAGGAAAAATATTTTTGCAAATGTCTTACAGTCATAAGTTTATATACATTCATCTATTTATGTTCATGATCAAAGTATTTGTTGTTCCTTTACTAAATCAAAGGGTAGGCCACTAATTGTGTTCTGTGAGATGGTTTTACTGCAGGCTGGTAACAGCGATCGCTCTGAAGGAGGGTCATAGACGGAATTTTTGCCTCGTATAAAAACATTGAGGTTTTTGCCTCTATCTGCGGTAGAGATTTAAGTTAGTGGTCTATATCAGAAATTGTTTTGGGCGAGGGTCTTAAGACCCTGGAAGGCAGGTATGTAGTAGAATTTCTGACCTTTTGACCTATATTTCTTGTCTTTTAAGAATGTCCGCTCATTTTCAATACTCTTGTATTTTGTGCCATTGAATGGACCAGTTGTGGGACAAAAGTGAATATTAAGTCGTGCCAACCTGTCTACAGAATTCCAGTTGTTATGGAACAGATAGGAAAAGCAAACAAGACATTGACGCACTCGATAAGGAACGATGACGCACAACAGACATATAAAAAATAGCAGAAGACCGGAACTCGGGGGTGATTTTGGCTTGTGTGTGTCTTGTTGGCTCCGGAGTAACTTGTGGTTTGTCTGCACGGCCAACTCAATTCAACCTGCACTTCTGATAATGGGTAAATAAATTTGTTGTACTAAACTACTTTTGTTGCCTGCTTAAGCTTCGGACAATCCACTACACTAGTGTGTTCAAATGAACTAAAACATCTTAGTCGTATCGTTTTCTTTACAAATGACGCTGAATTAGCGGTTGTCGTCGCTTCCGGTTTCCTCCACCTGCAACTGTTCCTCGTCCGCCAGGAATAATAACAACAATTGTACGAAATCAAGTCGATTCGCTGCCATGGAAGCGAGGATCGGTGACTTTAAAGACATGAAACTAACTTTGTGGCCATAAAGAACACAACGATAGACAGCAACAACGTGGCATTGTGGAAGGCGGGAAACAGCACGAGTAGCAAACACCCATCCATCCATTTTCCTACCGCTTGTCAAACACTTAAAAGGAAACATTTCCTACTCACCTGTGCGTGTTCAACATCACAACACCTGTGTCCCATCTTCTTTATTCCCAATATTGTGTCCCATCTTCTTTATTCCCAATATCTTCGTCATATCGATACTGGATCACTTTCAAAGGGCCGCTCGTCAACAAGCCAGCCTACTCATGAATACTCATCTGCGCATGTGCGGACTGCAATACTCATCTGCGCATGTGCAGACTGCAATACTCATCTGCGCATGTGCAGATTCTCTCTCAAAAACGTTGTGTCCAAAGTGCGCACATTCGAAATATACTCTTCAAAAACAACTATTAAAAAGTGCAATAAAAAAGTGAAATGTAACAATACAAAGTTGCAATATTTGATAATAACATTTGTTTTCCTCAAAAAATAATAATGAATCAATATGATTGACTTACTTCAAGATCTAATGACTTCACGTCAAATATTCCACTTCCAAATATTTTGGGGGTAAATATTGCATTTTCTGTGTGTTTGCCGTAACAAAAAAACGTTTTGTTTCACAAAAAATGCCATAAAACATACAAATGAAAAAAAAAAAACATTTAAAATACGAGTGGTTTAAGTGTTCAAAGTAAAAATAAAAATAAAGTGTTTTTTAAAATACTCAGGACAACAGGTAGAAAAATGGATGGATTATGAGAGGGACCCTTTTTGATCCCCAAAATATTTAGAGGGATTAAAAATACAACTTATTTCTCAACTAAAGTTGAAGACATGAAGATCTACATTTAAGCGTTGAATAAAACAAGTAAAAATTCCTATTTTTAACATTTTTGTGATAATTTTTTAGTGGGACATATATATATATATATATATATATATATATATATATATATATATATATATATATATATATATATATATATATATATATATATATATATATATATATATATATATATATATATAACTTTCATAGATCTAAAAATAATAATGAATTATTGACATATATAAGACTCCAATTACTTCACATCAAATATTACACTTAGATTTTTTTTTTTTGTGGGACATTGATTAGTTTTTTGTGGGGGGAAAATTGCATATTGTGTGTTTTTGCCATAAACATATAGGAGCATATAACACATAAAACATATAAATATATATTCTTCACTTCATCGACGGAGAGACCTGAAGTTGATCGAGAGATTTAAGTGTTGAATAATAATAATAATAACAATAATTATTATATATATATATATATATATATATATATATATATATATATATATATATATATATATATATATATATATATATATATATATATATATATATATATATATATATATATATCAAAACGGCCCCCACATGATTTGATTTTTCAGTTTGCGGCCCTCAGTGGAAGACGTTTGCTGTAAAACGACATAGCAAATAGTGATTTGATACAAATTTAGCCCACAATATGACAACAATAAAGTCAGCATTGCTTTTCATTTCACATTAATTAGTTTTTACAGTATTTGTTAGCATTTGTGTCTTTATGAAGACTTACTTTCAAAGCAATCATTTGGTTTCTCCTCCTCATCATCAGCAAGCCTGGAAAGCAAACATCAATAAATAATCATTAACATCAATAAATAGCACAATATATTTTGCAGACAAAAGTGTATTTTTCTAACATGATCAGTATTTTGCTTTTGCTTCTTCAATTCCTCCTTTATTCTTTTTTTTTTTTTTTACTTCTGATTCACGTTCTCGAGCTTCTTTCTTTTTCACCGTACACATATTTTATTTCGGCTCCCGACCATAACTCTTTTTATTTAAAAAGAAAAAAATATATATATATTTTTTTTAATAAATATTGTGTTGATTGACTTTACTGTATCCACATTTGATTAAGTACTAAAGTTGAAACAATCATTAATTGTGCAATTTCTTATTTTTTATTCTTGTTCTATTTTTTTGTTGCGCCATTAAAAAATGGTTTATACAACTGATTTGTTACATTCATTTATGGTAATTATTCATTGATTTTAGCTTGTTATTATTTTGTGTAAACATTTTATATTTTACATGTGCTAGTTTTTCAATAAACATTAGTAATTAAACTTTGTATTCAACACGAGAAAGTGAATAAATATAATAAAGGAAAAATGTATGTTGGATTTATGGCAAAAAAACCTTGACTGTGGAACAAAACAATTGACATCATCGGTATTTAGAAATGATATACATTAATATTCGTTAATTTTACATTTTTTATAGTTTGTTTTATTGTTGTGCTTGATGACTGGTTGCACTAAAAATAAATATACAACTTAAGAGCATACGGTGTGTTGATTTGTTAATTTATTGTAATGATTGTTATTTAGTACACACATGTGCACAGCTTTATTTTTGAAAATATTACTTTAAATAAATATTACTTATTCAAGTGTACATGCATATTGTATTATATTGTTTAATGATATATGTCTTCCATATATTTGTTTTGTTAATGACACTGTATACAATTGTTTTATTATTATTCATCATTTCTTATTTAGATATGGCTTAGTTTATTTTGCACATGCTTTAAAATATATAAAATCTTTCGATACGTTCGATCTTTAAAACGAACGTAATTATATATTTGATGGTAAAAAGAGAAAGTGAATAAATAGAATATAGTAAAAATGTATATTGGATTTATGGAAAAAAAAAAACCTTGACTGTGGAACAAAACAATTGATATCATCTGTATTTAGAAATTAATTATTATATACATTAATATTCTTTAGTTGTACTTTTTTTTAGTTTGTTTTATTGTTGTGCTTGATGACTGGTTGTATTAAAAATAAATATACAACTTAAGAGCATACTGTGTGTTGATATGTTAATTTATTGTAATGATTATTATTGTGTACATGTGCACAGCATTATTTTACATGAAATAAATACTACTTATTCAAGTGTCCATGCATATTGTATTATAATATATGTCTTTCATAGATGTGTTTTGTAAATGACACTGTATACAATTGTTGTATTATTATTCATCATTTCTTATTTAGATATGGCTTAGTTTATTTTGCACATGCAGTCAAATATATAGAATAATTCGATACGTTCGATCTTTAAAACGAACCTAATTATATATTTGATGGCAAAGAAGAGAAATGAAATAAATACAATATATGACAAATGTATATAAAGTCAAAAAGATGATATAAGAAATGTGTTTTAAAATACTTTATTGCTGTCGCTGGCCTGACGTCTCGGGCACGCGAACGCGCACGTGGGTGACAAGGGTTTGGAAGCGCGCGACACGTCAATCACCACAGTGACGCGCCTTCAAGGTGCGTGACGTCATGCGCCGCGCTCCTTAAAATGCGTCGTTGCGGACAAACGTTGGACATTTTTGTTGGACATCCTCGTTGGAGTAGACTGACATCTTGTCTCATCCACTAACTCTTGTCTCATCCACTAACTCTTGTCTCATCCACTAACTCTTGTCGCCGCCATGAAGCCTGCGATCCTGCTGCTCTTGGCCGTGGGCGTCACCGGGGCCGGTAAGAAAATCGTGATATTGTTCGAGATTTGCGATATTGCAATTAAGGGACTTTTGTTAAATAAGATTTATTTCCGTCTTCAAAGCTAAACAGCAAATGTAATCATTCCATTTTGCCATTAAAAAACGTTGCGGATTCGTACTTTCATGTGTGACGTCATCGCACGTAACACACACGCGCTGTGGAAAAAACAGTGGGAAAACCTTTTTTTTATTTTTTAAAAGGTAACGTAGAAAAATAGCAGATATAAAAACAATTATTCAAATGATAAAAGTGTCAAGAGTGCAGGTTAAAAGTGTATTTTGAAGATGTGTTCAAAATCAAAAGTTTTGCAAACTAAAAAGTTTTCTCTTGACGCACGTGCGCGTGAAGGGACTTTTGTCATTTTTAAATCATTTTTACAAATACAGCAATGTTGATTGTATTCACATTCATGACACGTTTTTGAACCGTATATGACGTCACTTAATACCTTTCTCTTTTTCAATTATTCTGCCTGTTTTTTTTTCTCTCTCACTTTTGAAACGGATTTATTTCCATCTTCAAAGCTAAACAGCAAACGTAATATTTCCATTTTCCATAAAAAAAACCGTTTCGGATTCGTACTTTCATGTGTGACGTCATCGCACGTACACACAAGCGCTGTTGAAAAACCAGTGGGAAAATAGAACTTTGTTTGTCTTTTTCTTTTTTAAAGGTAACGTAGAAAAATAGCAGATAAAATATTTTAAACAATTATTCAAATGATAAAAGTGTCAATAGTGCAGGCTAAAAGTGTATTTTGAAGATGTGTTCAAAATCAAAAGTTTTGCAAACGTCACAAACTAAAAAGTTTTCTCTTGACGCACGTGCACGCGCACACTCAGATTTGCGTGCGCGTGAAGGGACTTTAATAATTTTTAAATAATTTTTACAAATACAGCAATGTTGATTTTATTCACATTCATGACACGTTTTTAAACCGTATATGACGTCACTTAATACCTTTCTCTTTTTCAATTATTCTGCCTTTTTTTTTCTCACTTTTGAAACAGATTTATTTCCATCTTCAAAGCTAAACAGCAAACGTAATATTTCCATCTTCCATAAAAAAAAACCGTTTCGGATTCGTAGTTTGATGATGTGTGACGTCATCGCACGTACACACAAGCGCTGTTGAACAACCAGTGGGAAAATATAACTTTTTTTCGTCTTTTTCTTCGTAGAAAAATAGCAGATAAAAGATCTTAAAAACAATTATTCAAATGCTACAAGTGTCAAAGAGTGCAGGTTAAAAGTGTATTTGAAGTTAAAAGTTTTGCAAACGTCACAAATAAAAAAAAGTTTTCTCTTGGCACACGTGTGCGCGCTCACGCAGACTTACGTGCGTGTGAAGGGACTTTTATCATTTTTAAATGAAGCTGAAATTAATTAATTAATGGGCAGAAAGCGACCAAACATGCTTTGTTTACTTTAAATCTTTCTGTGTGTGCTGTCAATCAATCAATCAAAGTTGACTTATATAGCCCTAAATCACGAGTGTCTCAAAGGGCTGCACAAGCCACAACCACATCCTGGGCTCAGATCCCACATCAGGGCAAGGAAAAACTCAACCCGATGGGATGACGAGAAGAAATGCGTGCAGGTGTACTTTTATATTCATCAACACAATACAAGTAAAAACATCTTGTCTCCTGTTGGCAGTGGGACTGTCGTGCCACCAGTGTGAAGACCACTCCGACGTCAACTGCACAAAGAAGCTGTGTGAAGGAGACGCCGCCACACAAAAGATTGTCTGCGCCATGGCCAAGTGTGAGTCAGGCCATTGTGGTGTTTTGTGTGCACACACACATTGTGGAGCTGGAATACAACTGCTGCTGTTTCAGGAGCACATGTGAATAATGCCATATAATAGACTGTATTTATGTTATTTACATGTGAATAATGCTGTATAATAGACTGTATTTATGTTATTCACATGTGAATAATGCTGTATAATAGACTGTATTTATGTTATTTACATGTGAATAATGCTGTATAATAGACTGTATTTATGTTATTCACATGTGAATAATGCCGTATAATAGACTGTATTTATGTTATTTACATGTGAATAATGCTGTATAATAGACTGTATTTATGTTATTTACATGTGAATAATGCTGTATAATAGACTGTATTTATGTTATTCACATGTGAATAATGCCGTATAATAGACTGTATTTATGTTATTTACATGTGAATAATGCTGTATAATAGACTGTATTTATGTTATTTACATGTGAATAATGCCGTATAATAGACTGTATTTATGTTATTTACATGTGAATAATGCTGTATAATAGACTGTATTTATGTTATTTACATGTGAATAATGCTGTATAATAGACTGTATTTATGTTATTCACATGTGAATAATGCCGTATAATAGACTGTATTTATGTTATTTACATGTGAATAATGCTGTATAATAGACTGTATTTATGTTATTCACATGTGAATAATGCTGTATAATAGACTGTATTTATGTTATTCACATGTGAATAATTCCGTATAATAGACTGTATTTATGTTATTCACATGTGAATAATGCCGTATAATAGACTGTATTTATGTTATTCACATGTGAATAATGCCGTATAATAGACTGTATTTATGTTATTCACATATGAATAATGCCATATAATAGACTGTATTTATGTTATTCACATGGGAATAATGCTGTATAATAGACTGTATTTATGTTATTTACATGTGAATAATGCTGTATAATAGACTGTATTTATGTTATTCACATGTGAATAATGCCGTATAATAGACTGTATTTATGTTATTTACATGTGAATAATGCTGTATAATAGACTGTATTTATGTTATTCACATGTGAATAATGCTGTATAATAGACTGTATTTATGTTATTCACATGTGAATAATTCCGTATAATAGACTGTATTTATGTTATTCACATGTGAATAATGCCGTATAATAGACTGTATTTATGTTATTCACATGTGAATAATGCCGTATAATAGACTGTATTTATGTTATTCACATATGAATAATGCCATATAATAGACTGTATTTATGTTATTCACATGGGAATAATGCTGTATAATAGACTGTATTTATGTTATTCACATGTGAATAATGCTGTATAATAGACTGTATTTATGTTATTCACATGTGAATAATGCTGTATAATAGACTGTATTTATGTTATTCACATGTGAATAATGCCGTATAATAGACTGTATTTATGTTATTCACATGTGAATAGTGCCGTATAATAGACTGTATTTATGTTATTCACATGTGAATAGTGCCGTGTATTTATGTTATTCACATGTGAATAGTGCCGTATAATAGACTGTATTTATGTTATTCACATGTGAATCAATCAATCAATCAATGTTTATTTATATAGCCCTAAATCACAAGTGTCTCAAAGGGCTTTACAAGCCACAACGACATCCTCGGTACAGAGCCCACATACGGGCAAGGAAAAACTCACCCCAGTGGGACGTCGGTGAATGACTATGAGAAACCTTGGAGAGGACCGCATATGTGGGTAACCCCCCCACCCTCTAGGGGAGACCGAAAGCAACGGATGTGGAGTGGGTCTGACATAACATTGTGAAAGTCCAGTCCACAGTGGATCCAACACATCAGCGGGAGTCCAGTCCACAGCGGGGCCAACAGGAAACCATCCCGAGCGGAGACGGGTCAGCAGCGCAGAGATGTCCCCAACCGATGCACAGGCTAGTGGTCCACCCGGGGTCCCGACTCTGGACAGCCAGCACTTCATCCATGGCCACCGGACCTATGCAACTCCCCCTCGCAAGGGACAGGGGAGAAGAGGAGAGAAGAAAAGAAACGGCAGATCAACTGGTCTAAAAAAGGGGGGGTCTATTTAAAGGCTAGATTATACAAATGAGTTTTAAGATGGGACTTAAATGCTTCTACTGAGGTAGCATCTCTAACTGTTACCGGGAGGGCATTCCAGAGTACTGGAGCCCCAATAGAAAACGCTCTATAGCCCGCAGACTTTTTTTTGGCTCTGGGAATCACTAATAAGCCGGAGTTCTTTGAACGCAGATTTCTTGTCGGGACATATGGTACAATACAATCGGCGAGATAGGCTGGAGCTAAACCGTGTAGTATTTTATACGTAAGTAGTAAAACCTTAAAGTGGCATCTTAAGTGCACAGGAAGCCAGTGCAGGTGAGCCAGTATAGGTATATGTATATCTATATATGTATATAAAGGTATATACAGTATAGGCGTAATATGATCAAACTTTCTTGTTTTTGTCAGAAGCCTTGCAGCCGCATTTTGTACCAACTGTAATCTTTTAATGCTAGACATAGGGAGGCCCGAAAATAAAACGTTACAGTAATCGAGACGAGACGTAACGAACGCATGAATAATGATCTCAGCGTCGCTAGTGGACAAGATGGAACGAATTTTAGCGATATTACGGAGATGAAAGAAGGCCGTTTTAGTAACACTCTTAATGTGTGACTCAAACGAGAGAGTTGGGTCGAAGATAATACCCAGATTCTTTACCGAGTCTCCTTGTTTAATTGTTTGGTTGTCAAATGTTAAGGTGGTATTATTAAATAGATGTTGGTGTCTAGCAGGACCGATAATCAGCATTTCCGTTTTCTTAGCGTTGAGTTGCAAAAAGTTAGCGGACATCCATTGTTTAATTTCATTAAGACACGCCTCCAGCTGACTACAGTCCGGCGTGTTGGTCAGCTTTAGGGGCATGTAGAGTTGAGTGTCATCAGCATAACAGTGAAAGCTAACACCGTACTTGCGTATGATGTCACCCAGCGGCAGCATGTAAATACTAAAGAGTGCAGGGCCAAGAACCGAACCCTGGGGAACTCCGCACGTTACCTTGACATAGTCCGAGGTCACATTGTTATGGGAGACGCACTGCATCCTGTCAGTAAGATAAGAGTTAAACCAAGACAAGGCTAAGTCTGACATACCAATACGTGTTTTGATACGCTCTAATAAAATATTATGATCGACGGTATCGAAAGCGGCGCTAAGATCAAGAAGCAGCAACATAGATGACATCCATGGTTAGCAATAGATCATTAGTCATTTTTGCGAGGGCTGTCTCCGTAGAGTGATTTGCCCTGAAACCGGATTGAAAAGGTTCACAGAGATTGTTAGTCACTAAGTGTTCATTTAGCTGCTGTGCAACAGTTTTTTCGAGAATTTTGGAAATAAACGGAAGGTGGGAGACCGGTCGGTAGTTCACCATGAGGTCAGGATCGAGGTTAGGTCTTTTGAGCAGAGGATGAATAACCGCTTTTTTGAATGCTAGGGGAACAGTGCCGGAGGAAAGTGATAAGTTTATAATATTTAACACTGATGGACCTAATAATACAAACAGTTCCTTGATAAGTTTCCCAGGAAGTGGGTCAAGTAAACATGTTGTTTGTTTTATCCCACTTACACGCTGTAATAATTCCTCTAATGTTATTTCATCAAAAATAGAGAGACTATTTTGGAGGGCAGTGTCCGTCGTATATACAGTCGTATTTGTGTTAATAGAACCCAGTTGTAGCTGGGATGCGTTGTCTTTAATCTCCTTTCTAATGAGTTCAATTTTCTTATTAAAGAAATTCATAAAATCATCTGCCGAGTGGGTGGAGCTACTGGGAGGAGTCCCTTGTTGGGTTAGCGATGCTACTGTACTAAACAGAAATTTAGGATCGTTTTTGTTGAGGCGGATGAGATTTGAGTAGTATTTAGCTTTAGCTAAGGTAAGCATGCGTTTATAAGTTATTAAACTATCACTCCATGCTTGATGGAAAACCTCAAGTTTAGTCGCGCGCCATTTGCGTTCCAGTTTTCTACATGATAATTTATGAGCTCTAATTTCTTCTGTAAACCATGGGGTGCGCCTTTTAGGGGCCCTTTTTTGCTTTAGCGGTGCTATACTATCAATAATTTTGCGCAAGGCATCGTCAAAGTTGTTAGTGAGGTTATCAATAGAGCCGACATAATTTGGGAATGGTGCTATTACCGAAGGCAGTAGGTCAGCAAGAGTCATCGTTGTGGCAGCATTAATGTTGCGGCCGCTATAGCAGTTATTATTATTAGCTTGTTGACAAAGAGTCAAAACTTCAAATTTTATAAGGTAATGATCGGACATTACTTTAGTATATGGAAGTATCATAACTTTGGAGGTGGTGACACCCCTGACAAGCACTAGATCTATTGTATTACCGTTGCGATGCGTGGGTTCATGTATTATTTGTGTAAGACCACAGCTATCAATTATGGTTTGGAGCGCCACGCACTGAGGGTCCGATGGGGTATTCATATGGATATTAAAGTCCCCCATTATGATTATATTGTCGGCGTGCGTCACTAGATCAGCAACGAACTCTGAGAATTCACTGATAAAGTCCGAATAGGGCCCAGGGGGGCGGTAAATAACAGCTAGGTCGAGAGGTAGCGGTGTGACAGACCTCATAGTAAGCACCTCAAACGATTTATATTTATTATTTAGGTTAGGGGTAAGGTTGAAATTTTCATTGTATATTAGTGCGACACCCCCTCCCCTTTTAAGAGGGCGGGCAACATGCGCATTCGTATAGTTAGGAGGAGATGCCTCATTGAGCGCAAAAAATTCATCCGGTTTGAGCCAGGTTTCGCTAAGACCAATGACGTTAAGATTGTTGTCTCTAATGACCTCATTAACCAATAACGCCTTGGGAGACAATGATCTTATGTTTAAAAAGCCCATACCATAGGTATTGGGCTGTTTTGACGAGTTTTTGTTAAGATTATCCGTAGTGGCAATATTAACAATGTTGCGTTTATTATGCGTAGTGCACTTTAAATAGTTTCGACCATATCTAGGAATTGATATGACAGGAATTTTCCGATTGTTTGCTTGGTGCTGCAATAGACTGGACATATCATAATTTGCCACCTCAGTAGAATGCATGTCCACCTCTGACACAGACACAACAGGAAAAACATTATGTGAATTGTGTATTATTCTAAGAGAATTGCTATGCGTACATGGATTATCCAGCCTGGCGCTGGCTAGTTCTAGCTTAACTGACTCCTCACCCGGACTAACAGACATTGTAATTGCCTGTGACCAGGCTTGCTCTAGTGTAGTCAGTCAAGTGAGACTTAAATAGTAGTCTATGTTTCTAGACAGGATGATGGCGCCTTCCTGGTTAGGGTGAAGGCCGTCTCTCATCAGCAAGCCTGGTTTGCCCCAGAAAGAGGGCCAGTTATCAATAAACGTTAGTCCCTGCTCCCTACAGTAGCTAGCCAACCACTTGTTAAGTGAGACTAATCTGCTATATCTCTCATCATTGCCTCTCGCAGGCAGGGGGCCAGAGACAATTACTCGATGCCTGGACATCTTTCTGGCGAGATCACAAGTCCTGGCTATGTTTCTCTTTGTAATCTCTGACTGTCTCATTCTAGTGTCATTGGAGCCAACGTGTACAACTATATTCGCATAATTAGTGGTGCGATTAGCCTGTCGTACGTGTTTACTAGGCCTGTTGCGAGTTAGCTCCCTAAGATTAGCTTCAATGTCAGGTGCTCTGGCCCCGGGGATACACTTTATTGTGGCTGGTTTGCTAAGCTTTATGTTTCGGGTGATGGAGTCCCCTATGACTAAGGTGTGGTGCCCGGTAGACTGGGGTGTAGGACTAGCTAAAGAGCTAAATCTATTATGCGTCTCAACCGGTACACCGTAGCTTGTAGGCCGCTTAGGACTGCTACAAGCTGGGCTAGTTAGCTCGCTACAGCTAACGCTAGCAGATGTGTCCGCAACATCTAAAGTTACGACATTACTCTGCTCTAACTGGCGGACACGGCCCTCTAGCAGAGCCAACCTCTCCGTGAGTATGGTGCAAGACGCGCAGGAAGCCATTACTCACAGTGTTTTCTGTCACCAAGTGAAGTTCCTGCTGTCCTCAGGGAAGTGGTCGCGGTCTGTGGGAGTAGCTTCTTACCGGCGCTGCCTTTCTCCGCGCTAGCTTAGCAGCTAGCTAGCTGGGGAAAGGGTGGTGGGACAGAGATCGGGTGATTTGCAAGTTAAATAGTACCACTAAATATGTTTGAGAAGTGATAAAGAAAGCTGTAGAACAATTAAAAGCACACAGATAGAGCGATACTTAGCTTTTTCGCAACAGCGAACAGACGACGAGCAGTCACGCACGGTGAACCGGAATAGTGCCGTATAATAGACTGTATTTATGTTATTCACATGTGAATAATGCCGTATAATAGACTGTACTTATGTTATTCACATGTGAATAATTCCGTATAATAGACTGTATTTATGTTATTCACATGTGAATAATGCCGTATAATAGACTGTATTTATGTTATTCACATGTGAATAATGCCGTATAATAGACTGTATTTATGTTATTCACATGTGAATAATGCCGTATAATAGACTGTATTTATGTTATTCACATGTGAATAATGCCGTATAATAGACTGTATTTATGTTATTCACATGTGAATAATGCCGTATAATAGACTGTATTTATGTTATTCACATGGGAATAATGCTGTATAATAGACTGTATTTATGTTATTCACATGTGAATAATGCTGTATAATAGACTGTATTTATGTTATTCACATGTGAATAATGCTGTATAATAGACTGTATTTATGTTATTCACATGTGAATAATGCTGTATAATAGACTGTATTTATATTATTCACATGTGAATAATGCTGTATAATAGACTGTATTTATGTTATTCACATGGGAATAATGCTGTATAATAGACTGTATTTATGTTATTCACATGGGAATAATGCTGTACTATAGACTGTATTTATATTATTCACATGTGAATAATGCTGTGTAATAGACTGTATTTATGTTGTTCACGTGTAC
The DNA here is from genome assembly GCF_033978785.1 of Entelurus aequoreus. NCBI lineage: Eukaryota > Metazoa > Chordata > Actinopteri > Syngnathiformes > Syngnathidae > Entelurus > Entelurus aequoreus. The sequence goes on from NC_084749.1 coordinate 49,839,470, forward strand.
AAAAAATAGCTAAGTGTTTATTGTTTATTGTGAGCAAACTGTGGTGCTGAATTTCGTATGGAATATTTTGGTGATTGCAGGTGTGAGCGTCAAAGGTGATTAGCTAGACAATCGTGCTAGGCTAACATATGTAAATATCACTTAACATTTGAAAATAGGTAATAGCACTTGCTCTTAATTTGCCCATTTGTCATTTTTACATGATTGGCATATTTTGTTCTCATTGTATAGTTTAGTGGTTTAGTTGTGTTTATAATCCAGAATAACAGAATGAACACAACACAATATCATGTCATTAATATCAATCTTGATACTGATACCAACCTTTTTCTTGCTACTAGTGGCCAATGGAAACTTCACCCAGAAGTGCTTGGATGTCACAAGTGCCGCAGACGCAGAGCTCTGCAAACCTGTGCCTGGTTCCAGCTCTGGTGTTGCTGAGGTGACCAAGGTCTGCTGCAGCGCCGAAAACTGCAACATGCTCCCTGTCAAGTGCGCCGGCCCCCGCCCTCCCACCGCCTCGGCCCTGCTCCTGGTGTGCGCCGTGGTGTGTGTGCTGGTGCAGGTGCTGGAGTGAGCCCAGGCGTCGACCTCGACCTTGACCTTGACGTTTCATCAGCAAACGTTTTCCCTCCCAATTGCGTTAATTCCTCTATTTTCACATTTGGACCTAAACAAGCAAAGTCTGCGTTATGTTGCTCCTAAATTGGAAGACTAAATAATGCTAAAACACCAAATTTCATCCTATGTTGTGCCCTTGGGCAAGGCACTTCACCCGCCTCGCTCCCAGTGCCTCGCTGGTTTCAACCGGAATGGATGAGTTTGCCCGTGTGAAATGTTCTGCCACAAATGTGGCAAAACATTTTATATTTATTTCATTCCTTCCAAAAAGTGATCATACTAATCTGCAGTTTACAGTTTACGTCAATTAGCAAACAATGTCAACAACATGGTGACCGAGTGGTGTAGAGAGTGTGGCCAAGTGGCTTTCACTTGGTAGCAAACATGGCGCCAGTATCGCGTGAGGGGATTTGGAGACGGAACATATCTCCTGAGTGGTCAAAAGCCTCTCACGTGACCACAGGGCGCCATGTTTGCTACTATCTCTCCACACCACTCTGGTGAAACGTTCCTCCAGACCTTCAAATTTAGACTTTAATGCCGTTGTAAAAAAGTTTTCCTAATCTTTGGTATGAATACGACAAAGTGTGGTTATTAGATACTATGTTGTGCTTACAAGATGTCACCATTCTTCACTTGGAAGGACAATGTAGAAAATGTATCTGATGTTAGTACCAAAAAATAAAAAACGACAAAATCCAGATCCTGGATATTTACTGTCTATCCAGATCTGCACCCAAATGAACGACTTTTTGACTCTTCTGCAAGATTCTCACTAGAAAACCACAATATTGACTAAGAAGCTGCACTCAGTCATTGTGTGACATCAAGCCTCCTCAGAGACGTAAATAGGGTCCAGGTAGAAGTCAACCAAAACTAAAGTGACCCAGAACCAAATCAGGTTCAAGGTAGAAGTCAACCAGAACAAGTCACACAGAACCAAATCAGGTTCAGGTAGAAGTCAACCAGAAAAGTCACCCAGAAGCAAATCAAACAGAACAAGTCACCCAGAACCAAATCAGGTTCAGGCAGACAACCATAACTAAGTCATCCAGAAATCAGGTCCAGGTAGAAGTCAACCAGAACAAGTCACCCAGAAATCAGGTCCAGGTAGAAGTCAACCAGAACAAGTCACCCAGAACCAAATCAGGTTCAGGTAGAAGTCAACCAGAAAAGTCACCCAGAACCAAATCAGGTCCAGGTAGAAGTCAAACAGAACAAGTCACCCAGAACCAAATCAGGTTCAGGTAGACAACCATAACTAAGTCATCCAGAAATCAGGTCCAGGTAGAAGTCAACCAGAACAAGTCACCCAGAACCAAATCAGGTTCAGGTAGAAGTCACCCAGAACCAAATCAGGTTCAGGTAAGTCACCCAGAACCAAATCAGGTTCGGGTAGAAGTCAAACAGAACTCAAGTCACCCAGAACCAAATCACGTCCAGGTAGATGTCAACCAGAACAAGTCACCCAGAACCAAATCAGGTTCAGGTAGAAGACAACCATAACTAAGTCACCCAGAACCAAATCAGGTTCAGGTAGAAGACAACCATAACTAAGTCACCCAGAACCAAATCAGGTTCAGGTAGACAACCATAACTAAGTCACCCAGAAATCAGGTCCAGGTAGAAGTCAACCAGAACAAGTCACCCAGAACCAAATCAGGTTCAGGTAGACAACCATAACTAAGTCACCCAGAAATCAGGTCCAGGTAGAAGTCAACCAGAACAAGTCACCCAGAACCAAATCAGGTTCAGGTAGAAGTCACCCAGAACCAAATCAGGTTCAGGTAAGTCACCCAGAACCAAATCAGGTTCAGGTAAGTCACCCAGAACCAAATCAGGTTCAGGTAGAAGTCAACCAGAAGTCAGCCAGAACCAAATCAGGTTCAGGAAGTCACCCAGAACCAAATCAGGTTCAGGTAAGTCACCCAGAACCAAATCAGGTTCAGGTATGTCACCCAGAACCAAATCAGGTTCAGGTAGAAGTCAACCAGAAGTCAAGCCAGAACCAAATCAGGTTCAGGAAGTCACCCAGAACCAAATCAGATTCAGGTAGAAGTCAAGTCACCCAGAACCAAATCAGGTTCAGGTAGAAGTCAACAAGTCACCCAGAACCTAAACAGGTTCAGGTAGAAGTCAAGTCACCCAGAACCAAATCAGGTTCATGTAGAAATCAACCAGAACTCAAGTCACCCTGAACACCATCCAAAGTCCGCTTACAATGGAGTTTATTGGAGCCGCACAATTCCGCCTACAAAGCCCTTAAAAAACATCTGAACACCTCCATTGAGGTTTTATATACATGATGTAAGTATATATGTGTCATGTAGTAACATTCATAATAACATGTAATATATACATGATGTAAGTATATGTGTCATGTAGTAACATTCATAATAACATGTAATATATACATGATGTAAGTATATATGTCATGTAGTAACATTCATAATAACATGTAATATATACATGATGTAAGTATATATGTCATGTAGTAACATTCATAATAACATGTAATATATACATGATGTAAGTATATATGTCATGTAGTAACATTCATAATAACATGTAATATATACATGATGTAAGTATATATGTCATGCAGTAACATTCATAATAACATGTAATATATACATGATGTAAGTATATATGTCATGTAGTAACATTCATAATAACATGTAATATATACATGATGTAAGTATATATGTCATGTAGTAACATTCATAATAACATGTAATATATACATGATGTAAGTATATATGTCATGTAGTAACATTCATAATAACATGTCATATGTACATGATGTAAGTATATATGTAGTATCTAGTAACATTCATAATAACATGTAATATATACATGATGTAAGTATATATGTCATGTGGTAACATTCATAATAACATGTAATATATACACGATGTAAGTATATATGTCATGTAGTAACATTCATAATAACATGTAATATATACATGATGTAAGTATATATGTCATGTAGTAACATTCATAATAACATGTAATATATACATTTGATTTTTGTTTCCTTCATCACTGATTATTACTCACTTGATGAGAGCCAACAAATATAATAAAACGTCACTTACTGTACAAGGTCTGCTGTCATTAGGATGCCGACTGCCAGGATGTTGAAATATTCCCATTTAGATGAAGAATGACTCATAATCCTCAAGAAGAAAGTCAAGCACCTTTTGTGTCGTCCTCGCCAGTTCCAGATCCTAAATGGGCTGTCAAAGTGTACCAAGTTGTTGGAATACCTACTCAGACTACTTCTGTCCAGGTGAGAGGCATGATTTGTGATCTAGCATAAACTTCCAGGGAACAAAGGAAGCGACATAAACATAGACACACAGGAAGTGATCACGGCACCGCTAAAAATGGTTGGTCTGCGTTAGCACTTATAATAACAATATCACTAATACTTGTTTATATTTATAATAACAATACCACTAACACTTGTTTATATTTATAATAACAATATCACTAATATTTGTTAATATTTATAATAACAATATCACTAATACTTGTTAATATTTATAATAACAATATCACTAATACTTGTTAATATTTATACTAACCATATCACTAATACTTGTTAATATTTATAATAACAATATCACTAATACTTGTTAATATTTATAATAACAATATCACTAATACTTGTTTACATTTATTATAACAATATCACTAATACTTGTTTATATTTATAATAATACCACTAATACTTGTTTATATTTATAATAACAATATCACTAATACTTGTTAATATTTATAATAACAATATCACTAATACTTGTTTATATTTATAATAACAATATCACTATTTGTTTATATTTATAATAATAATATCACCAAGACATTTATAACAATATCACTAATACTTGTTAATATTTATAACAATATCACTAATACTTGTTAATATTTATAATAACCATATCACTAATACTTGTTAATATTTATAATAACAATATCACTAATACTTGTTAATATTTATAGTAACCATATCACTAATACTTGTTAATATTTATAATAACAATATCACTATTTGTTTATACTTATAATAACAATATCACCAAGACATTTATAACAATATCACTAATAATTGTTAATATTCATAATAACAATATCACTAATATTTGTCAATATTTATAATAACCATATCACTAATACTTGTTAATATTTATAAAAACCATATCACTAATATTTGTTAATATTTATAATAACAATATCACTAATATTTGTCAATATTTATAATAACAATATGACTAATACTTGTTAATATTTATAATAACAATATCACTAATATTTGTTAATATTTATAATAGCATCACTAATACTTGTTAATATTTATAATAACAATATCACTAATACTTGTTTATATTTATAATAACAATATCACTAATACTTGTTAATATTTATAATAACCATATCACTAATACTTGTTAATATTTATAATAATAATATCACTAATACTTGTTAATATTTATAATAACAATATCACTAATATTTGTCAATATTTATGATAACAATATGACTAATACTTGTTAATATTTATAATAACAATATCACTAATACTTGTTTATATTTATAATAACAATATCACTAATACTTGTTAATATTTATAATAACCATATCACTAATACTTGTTAATATTTATAATAATAATATCACTAATACTTGTTAATATTTATAATAACAATATCACTAATGTTTGTCAATATTTATGATAACAATATGACTAATACTTGTTAATATTTATAATAACAATATCACTAATACTTGTTTATATTTATGATAACAATATCACTATTTGTCAATATTTATAATAACCATATCACTAATACTTGTTAATATTTATAATAACAATATCACTAATACTTCTTTATATTTATAATAACAATATCACTAATACTTGTTAATATTTATAATAACAATATCACTAACACTTGTTCATATTTATAATAACAATATCACGAATACTTGTCAATATTTATAATAAAAATATGACTAATACTTGGTAATATTTATAATAACATCACTAATATTTGTTAATATTTATAATAACAGTATCACTAATACTTGTTAATATTTATAATAACAATATCACTAATACTTGTTAATATTTATAATAACAATATGACTAATACTTGGTAATATTTATAATAACAATATCACTAATATTTGTTAATATTTATAATAACAGTATCACTAATACTTGTTAATATTTATAATAACAATATCACTAACACTTGTTAATATTTATGACAATATCACTAATACTTGTTAATATTTATAATAACAATATCACTAATACTTGTTAATATGTATAATAACAACATCACTAACACTTGTTAATATTTATGACAATATCACTAATACTTGTTAATATTTATAATAACAATATCACTAATACTTGTTAATATGTATAATAACAACATCACTAACACTTGTTAATATTTATGACAATATCACTAATACTTGTTAATATTTATAATAACAATATCACTAATACTTGTCAATAATCAAGTCACCAAATGTAAATAAGAGTATTGCTGTTGTTTTTTGAATGGTTATTTATTTGATTTTATGGGTGGAATATTGGAACTCCCAAGCGGATTTTTATTTACGTATATTATTATTATTTAGAATGCATAAAAAACATAAATCCACCTGTCATGTCTTTCATAATGATTAGTAACGATAGGCAAAAATCCCCAAAAAGTGCAGATCCCCTTTAAGTGCAAAAATTATGACTAAAGTGGCGAAGCTGTATTTTTATTTAACTTTCATTTTATTGACAGGTTATTTATGAAACATATTGTTTAAGTTCCGTGCAGTCCAAATTGTACACATTTCTCAGTTACACACATTGAACGATTAATCGAAGCAACAAAATATGAATTTTCTCATCAAATTGATCCTTGCAGCCCTATAAATATTGAATATGACTAGAATCAAGAGTAAGATGACTAAATCAGAGTTAATATTTGAGTGGAAAAGTTGGGTCCCGAGGTCAAAGAGGTTTAGAACCCCAGGTTCTGGGCAGGCTTCATCGGTTGGCGTTCACACTTTCTATAGGACAGCTCTAGTCCGAGGGCCTGGTGCAGGACCCAAAGTATTTATCCTCTACAACAGTCTTTCTTAACCAGCTGCGGTCAGTCCGTATGTTGTAATGCAGTTTTCCACCACTTGTGGCAGTAATGACAAACAAACAGAAGGAGATGCAGCTCAGATAGGCTCCAGCACCCCCGCGACCTCGAAAGGGACAAGCGGTAGGAAATGGATGGATGGATGCGAGTTGAAAATGAAAGGAGTCATATGTAATAATTTCATGTCAAGTCATCATTAAATTAAATGTCAAAAGTCATTAAAAAATTATATTCTTTTTCTGTCAAAAAATCAGGATTTTTTTGTGTCAACAAGTCGTGATTTTTTGGGTCAACAAATCTGGATTTTTTTCCGTCAAAAATTTGGGATTTTTTGCTGTCAAAAAAATTTGGATTTTTTTCTGTCGAAAAATCGGGATTTTTTCTGTCAAAAAATCTGGATTTTTCTGTCAAAAAGTCGGGATTTTTTCTGTCAAAAAGTCGGGATTTTTTTCTGTCAACAAGTCGGGATTTTTTTCTGTCAACAAGTCGGTATTTTTTTCTGTCAACAAGTCTGGATTTTTTTCTGTCAAAAAGTCGGGATTTTTTCTGTCAACAAATCGGGATTTTTTCTGTCAAAAAGTCGACATTTTTTCTATCAACAAATCGGGATTTTTTTCCTGTCAAAAAGTCGAGATTTTTTTCTGTCAACAAATCGGGATTTTTTCTGTCAACAAAACAGGATTTTTTCTGCCAACCAATCTGGATTTTTTCTGTCAAAAAGTCTGGATTTTTTCTGTCAACGAGTTGGGATTTTTTTCTGTCAACGAGTCTGGATTTTTTCTGTCAACGAGTAGGGATTTTTTTCTTCAACGAGTCAGGATTTTTTCTGTCAACAAGTCGGGATTTTTTTCGTCAACAATTCGAGATTTTTTCTGTCAACAAATCGGGATTTTTTCTATCAACTATTAATAAATCATCTTCCTTTCCAATACCTTTATAACTGATAACAGTAGTTCATATGCTCATTTCAAAATTAGATTTACAGCCCCGAAATATTGTTATTGTTTTCATTTCGATGCCCCGCCCTCCACAGTTTGACCAATTAGAAAGTCTGTGAGCGTGTCACATCCTGGTTGCCATCTTGGTCTGGCTACTGCCACTGGTAAAGTTACTAAACATGTCAAACCTTAGTACATCTAAAAGTTACCATTCTCAACTTATTCATGACAAAGCCGGGAACAAAACCAGGATATTGCTCCCCTCACCTCCCAGGAGGGGATCAAGGGTGATGGGTCAAATGCAGAGAATAATTTTGCCACACCTAGTGTGTGTGTGTGACTCTCATTGCTACTTGAACTTGAACTTGAACCATTGCTTGCGTTGGTTGTAGTTGCTTTTAGTCTTGGTTTTCTGATAGTACTGACAATAACCATATGATGGCCTAGTCAGAGGCAGTGGAAGTTTGAAGTTCCTTGGAGTAGTCCAGTCCATCCAGCTGGATTCCACTGCGTATCTGGCAACCTCAGTCAGGGAGAGGGGGAGGGGACTACAGAAGTTTGCAGTACCATTTCTGACCACATTATTACATAAAGCTCCCATAGATCCACGCTGATGTCCGTGTCTCCTCTACTTAACAGCCATTAAAAGATTACAACCCTCCCGAATATATTACTCTATATACATACATTCACATATAATATTACTTTACCAAAAAAAACACATTTTTAAGGTGCTGCAACTTTTATTTTATTTTGTAGTAGTAGCGACTTCCTCGTGGTCAACTTCCTGTTTTCACTTGATGGAAGTGTGGGGCCAGTGCGCCTTTACACTGGAGTCTGATAAACCTTCATTACCTAGCCTTGATTAAAATGAAGAGTAAGGTTACTAATTCAGTGTTAATATTTGGGCCCCTCTGTAGTAGAAAAGTTGGGCCCCGAAGTCAAAAAGGTTAAGAACCCCTGCTGTAGAGGAGGGGACATGCCCAGACAAGGGTGGTTGGGGGATAACTACTTTGGATCCTGCACCAGGCTCTCAGGCTAAAGCTGTCCTATCTACGTCTGTGAGCAGGAACTGATGAGGCCTGCTGGTGTGAACAGTCCACCTGCGATCCATTCATTGAGCTAAGAATCCAAGGACGAGGATGTGAACATTCAAAACATCCTAAATGACAATACGGAGATTGTGTTTCACATGCACGGTTTAAAGGTCAGGAAAGATTTCTGTCAAAATGTCAGGATTTTTTCTGTCAAAAAGTCTGGATTTTTTTTGTTAAAAAATCTGGATTTTTTTCTGTCAAAAAATCTGGATTTTCTTCTGTCAACAAATCTGGATTTTTTTCTGTCAAAAAGTCTGGATTTTTTCTGTCAAAAAATCGGGATTGTTTCTGTGAAAAAGTCAGGATTTTTCTTGTAAAAAAAAATCAGGATTTTTTTCTGTCCAAAAAAATCGAGATTTATTTCTGTCAAAAATTCGGTATTTTTTCTGTCAACAAATCGGAATTTTTTTTGTCAGCAAGTCGGGATTTTTTCTGTCAAAGTCGGAATTTTTTCTGTCAACAAATTAGGATTTTTTTCTGTCAACAAATCATGATTTTTTTCTGTTAACAAGTCATGATTTTTTTCTGTCAACAAATCTGGATTTTTCTCTGTCAAAAAGTCTGGATTTTTTTCTGTCAACAAATCGGGATTTTTTCTGTCACAAAGTCTGGATTTTTTCTGTCAACAAATCTGGATTTTTTTCTGTCAAAAAATCGGGATTTTTTTCTGTCAACGAGTCTGGATTTTTTCTGTCAACGAGTCGGGATTTTTTCTGTCAACGAGTAGGGATTTTTTCTGTCAACGAGTCGGGATTTTTTTCTGTCAACGAGTCGGGATTTTTTCCTTTCAACAAATCAGGATTTTTTCTGTCACAAAATTGGGATTTTTTCTGTCAAAAAGTCAGGATTTTTTCTGTCAACAAATCAGGATTTTTTTCTGTCAACAAGTCGGGATTTTTCTGTCAACAAATCGGGATTTTTTCTGTCAAGAAATCGGGATTTTTTTCTGTCAAGAAATCGGGAATTTTCTGTCAACAAATCGGGATTTTTTTCTGTCAACAAATCAGGATTTTTTTCTGTCAAAAAATCGGGATTTTTTTCTGTCAACGAGTCTGGATTTTTTCTGTCAACGAGTCTGGATTTTTTCTGTCAACGACTCGGGATTTTTTCTGTCAACGAGTAGGGATTTTTTTCTGTCAACGAGTCGGGATTTTTTTCTGTCAACGAGTCGGGATTTTTTTCTGTCAACAAATCAGGATTTTTTCTGTCACAAAATTGGGATTTTTTCTGTCAAACAATCAGGATTTTTTCTTTCAACAAATCGGGATTTTTTTCTGTCGGGATTTTTCTGTCAACAAATCGGGATTTTTTCTGTCAAGAAATCTGGATTTTTTCTGTCAACAAATCGGGATTTTTTTGTCAACAAATCGGGATTTTATTCTGTCAACAAATCTGGATTTTTTTCTGTCAACAAATCGGGATTTTTTTCTGTCAACAAATCTGGATTTTTTTCTGTCAGCAAATTGGGATTTTTTCTGTCACAATGTCTGGATTTTTTCTGTCACAAAATCAGGATTTTTTCTGTCAAAATTATTTATTTTTTTGTTACAAAGTCTGGATTTTTTCTGTCACAAAATCGGGATTTTTTCTGTCACAAAGTCTTAATTTTTTCTGTTAAAAAATCTGGATTTTTTCTGTTGAGAAATCGGGAATTTTTCTGTCAATAAATCGGATTTTTTCTGTCAACAAATCTGGATTTTGTCTCTCAAAACGTCTATTTTTTTCTATCAAAAAAATCGGGATTTTTTCTGTCAAAACGTCTATTTTTTCTGTCAAATTGTTATTTATTTTTGTCACAAAGTCTGGATTTTTTTCTGTCAAAAACTCAAGAATTTTTTCTGTCAACAAATTGGGATTTTTTCTGTCAACAAGTCTGGATTTTTTCTGTCAACAAATCTGGATTTTTTTCCGTCAAAAAATCAGGATTTTTTCTGTCAAAAAAATTGGGATTTTTTCTGTCACAAAATCTGTATTTTTCCGTAAAAAACATTGGGGTTTTTTTCTGTCAAAACGTCTATTTTTTCTGTCAAATTTTTATTTCTTTTTTGTCACAAAGTCTGGATTTTTTTCTGTCAAAAACTCAGGATTTTTTTCTGTCAACAAATTGGGATTTTTTTCTGTCAACAAGTCTGGATTTTTTCTATCAACAAATCGGGATTTTTTTCCATCAAAAAATCAGGATTTTTTCTGTCAAAACGTCTATTTTTTCTGTCAAATTTTTATTTATTTTTTGTCACAAAGTAGATTTTTTTCTGTCAACAAATTGGGATTTTTTTCTGTCAACAAGTCTGGATTTTTTCTGTCAACAAATCGGGATTTTTTTCCCATCAAAAAATCAGGATTTTTTTCTGTCAAACATTGGGATTTTTTCTGTCAAAACGTCTATTTTTTCTGTAAAATTTTTATTTATTTTTTGTCACAAAGTCTGGATTTTTTTCTGTCAAAAACTCAGGATTTTTTTTCTGTCAACAAATTGGGATTTTTTCTGTCAACAAGTCTGGATTTTTTCTGTCAACAAATCGGGATTTTTTCCCATCAAAAATCAGGATATTTTCTGTCAAAAAAATTGGGATTTTTTCTGTCACAAAATCTGTATTTTTCCGTAAAAAAACATTGGGATTTTTTCTGTCAAAAAAAATCTGGATTTTTTCTGTCAAAAAAAATCTGGATTTTTTCTGTCAAAAAAATCTGGATTTTTTCTGTCAAAAAAATCTGGATTTTTTCTGTCAAAAAAATCTGGATTTTTTCTGTCAAAAAAATCGGGATTTTTTCTGTCAAAAAGTCTGGATTTTTTCTGTGATCAGCACGTTGATACTTCATGAGACATTTGAATCCTTGTCTGGTCAGACGTGTACAGGGCAAAAGGAGAAGTGACTGAACGGTGATCTTGCAAACAATTTCCCCCCGAACTCTGAAATGAGAATTTGTGAATGTCATAGTTGCGTTTGTCACTTTCTTAGAATGGTGGGCACAGATCAAGGCACAAACGATAAGGGAAGCACACTGCATTCACAGTCCAAGTCCACGGACAGCTTGGTGGCCTCACTGGTTTGGAGAAGAGCCACAGTTTGAAACGGGCATTACTGAGCACAGCAGCACCCGGATCTTTAGCTCTTACTTCAAGCTGCCACTCATTTCCTGGTGTCACTTAAAAAATCCCACTCCCGAGCTAGCCTCAAGGTATCCCAGTTAGTCTTCTTGATACAAGGCTGGAATTCTCACCAATTTCAATGAAGGTGAGGGACAGCAAAGGACTTTGGGATTGTAAAAAAATGATGGCTTCTTGCCGCACCAAAACCAAATACGTACAGAGGAACCTCCATCTACGGACCCAATTTGGTTCTTCAACGTGGTTTGCAGACAGTGAAGCAGAGTTCCCCATAAGAATCAATGGAAACATGACTCATTCTCTCCCTCGGTGTCCTCTCGTGAGGAGCAGCTCATGAGAGTGGATTTGACTTTTTCCAAATGTTTACTATTGCAGCAAAATGGTTGTTAAAGTTCAAGGTTTCTGTGATTTCTGGTCTTTTGTGAGGGCACTAAAGGGCGCATACAGAACAGTTCAGCTTGTCGTTGTTGTAGCTTGTTGATAAATAGAAAGTGAATCCATCACCCGCTTATGTTTGTTTGATATACAGTAGAGCACTGTTTGAAAGTACTAATCTCCACTAAACAACCCACTTTTGTCAAGACATTATTCATGTTTACATTGTTTCTTACAGAGAGATTTACTTCACTCTGGGAACTTTTCCATTTATGAACCCTGTCCAGGAACCAATGAAGTTTGTAAATAAGTCATGGGGCTTTAGAATCTCCATCACTGACTAGACATACACTATATTGCCAGAAGTATTTGGCCACCCATCCAAATGATCAGAATCAGGTGTTCTAATCACTTGGCCCGGCCACAGGTGGAGGAGGAATTATGGTGCGGGGTTGTTTTTCAGGAGTTGGGCTTGGCCCCTTAGTTCCAGTGAAAGGAACTTTGAATGCTCCAGGATACCAAAACATTTTGGACAATTTCATTCTCCCAACCTTGTGGGAACAGTTTGGAGCGGGCCCCTTCCTCTTCCAACATGACTGTGCACAAAGCAAGGGGATGAACTTGACTGGCCTGCACAGAGTCCTGACCTGAACCCGATAGAACACCTTTGGGATGAATTAGAACGGAGACTGAGAGCCAGGCCTTCTCCACCAACATCAGTGTGTGACCTCACCAATGCGCTTTTGGAAGAATGGTGGAAAATTGCTATAAAGACACCCCGCAACCTTGTGGACAGCCTTCCCAGAAGAGTTGAAGCTGTAATAGCTGCAAAAGGTCATATTGAATGGGATGGCACTTCAAGTTCATATGTGAGTCAAGGCAGGTGGTCAAATACTTTTGGCAATATAGTGTATTTTGCACCAGCAGGCACTGCTGAGGTGACTTTGAGCAAAAGGTGACTCCAGTGTACTTCAGGCCTATGTTTATATGTAATGATGCGTCATTTAGTGAAGGATACGACTGAGTGCGGACAACAATGACGTGGTGGTGCTGAGTATCTCTGACCACCCGGAATCCAAACACAGGTTCAACATTTTCAAATTGAATGGACAAACCACGCTGCTAGCCACAACTGTTTTGGACAAACCACCAGGACGTTGATTGACGGAGCGGAGAAAACAAGACGGAAGTGCAATGCTACTATCTTCAAGGACGGGCCTCGGTTGGAACGCGAATGTTATTTAAAAAACAGGTGGAGAAAATAGGGGAGGGAAGAGGATAAGTTGGTGGTGTGTGTGGGCCGGCTAAGGAGCTCCTTCACTTGTGCAACAAAAGAACAGAGCATTTGTTTTGGACACATGACAGTTCCACCTTCACTCCCAGGAGAGGCCCTGCTGGAACTCGCTAGAAGTCAGCAAACTCCTTCGCACACTTTTCTGTCTGCGAGACACGAATGTCCTCCTCTTCGTAGTCGTCAAAGTTGCTTGTGTCTCCCGGTCCTCTGCACTTGGGTAAGAAGGGGGCTTCAACCTAAGAGTACAGTTTAAAAATGACTGTCAATTCCTTTCCATTTTTCCCTGCGCTTTGAACCCTGCGTTTCGTAAAACGGGGCGGCAACTTTATGGATTTTTCTTCCCTGACGGACCGTAATGCCAGCATAGTTTTTATGAAACACATGCAAAACCCTGAATTGGTGTGGTATTGTTTGCTTTGGAGCCATCTTGTGGACGAGTTCTCACTGCAGGTGTTGCCGGGTTAATGTCAAAAGTGTTTCCTGTTGTTTCAAGCTTTTCCAATCCAATCCAATCCACTTTATTTATATAGCACATTTAAACAACAAAAATGTTTTCAAAGTGCTGCACAAAAATATTAAAAACAAGATTCAAATAATATCCTTTGCTCCACCAATGACTGAATGAAAACAAAATAAATAAATATAAAAACAATATAAAAATAAATTGGGATTTAATCCGTCTGGATTTTTTCTGTCAACAAATCAGGATTTTTTCTGTCAAAAAATCAGGATTTTTTCTGTCAAAAAATCAGGATTTTTTCTGTCAAAAAAATCGGGATTTTTTTTTCTGTCAAAAAATCGGGCTTTTTTTCTGTCAAAAAGTCGGGATTTTTCCTGTCAAAAAGTCGGGATATTTTCTGTCAACAAATCGATTTTTTTCTGTCAATAAATCTGGATTTTTTTTGTCTACAAATCGGGATTTTTTTCTGTCAACAAATCTGGATTTTTTTTCTGTCAAAAAATTGGGATTTTTTCTGTCAAAAAATCTGGATTTTTTCGGTCAAAAAATTGGGATTTAATCTGTCAAAAAAAAATCTGGATTTTTCTATCAAAAAAATCTGGATTTTTTATGTCCAAAAACATTTTTTTTTTTTTTTTTTTTTTTTTTTTCTGTCAACAAATCTGGATTTTTTTCTGTCAACAAATCTGGATTTTTTCTGTCAACAAATCAGGATTTTTTCTGTCAAAAAATCAGGATTTTTTCTGTCAAAAAATTGGGATTTTTTTTCTGTCAAAAAATCGGGCTTTTTTTCTGTCAAAAAGTCGGGATTTTTTCTGTCAAAAAGTCTGGATTTTTTCTGTCAACAAATCTGGATTTTTTTCTGTCAATAAATCTGGATTTTTTCTGTCTACAAATCAGGATTTTTTTCTGTCAACAAATCTGGATTTTTTTTCTGTCAAAAAATTGGGATTTTTTCTGTCAAAAAATTGGGATTTTTTCTGTCAAAAAATCTGGATTTTTTCGGTCAAAAAATTGGGATTTAATCTGTCAAAAAAAATCGGGATTTTTTCTATCAAAAAAATCGGGATTTTTTATGTCCAAAAAAATTTTGTTTTTTTTGTTTTGTTTTTTTCTGTCAACAAATCTGGATTTTTTTCTGTCTACAAATCGGGATTTTTTTCTGTTAACAAATCTGGATTTTATTCTGTCAAAAAATCGGGATTTTTTTCTGTCAAAAAATCAGGATTTTTTCTGTCAAAAAAATCAGGATTTTTTCTGTCAAAAAAATCAGGATTTTTTCTGTCAAAAAGTTGAGATTTTTTCTGTGATCAGCACATTGATACTTCATGGGACCTTTGAATTCTAGTCTGGTTAGACGTGTACAGGGCAAAACGATTTGTAACTGAACGGTGATCTTGCAAACAACTTTTTTATATGGCACATTTAAACAACAAAAATGTTTCCAAAGTGCTGCACAAAAATATTAAAAACAAGATTCAAATACTATCCTTAGCTCCACCAATGACTGAATGAAAACAAAATAAATAAATATAAAAACAATATAAAAATAAATTGGGATTTAATCTGTCAACAAATCCGGATTTTTTTCTGTCAAAAAGTCGGGATTTTTTCTGTATATAATATACGTGTTATCGTAATGTAATCAAGCTAGTGTCATTAGCATTAGATAATGACACCATTACTCCATGACTTCTGTTTTGTTTGATCAACCGTTTTACTGCCGTGTTACAGACAGCGTTTGGAAACAATTAAGTAAATAAATGTTTACAGAATAGTTCTGTGTAAAGAACTAATTTCACAACGTATTTCTCTGCGATTTATGTGGCTAATATATGTAAAAAAAAAAATGTTTTCCCAAAATGTAGTGGGTGCGGCTTATATACCGGTGCACTCTATAGTCCGGAAAATATCAAGAAGACGGTCTTACCTTCCTCTCATAGATGGCTATCCAGTCCGTTGTGGAGAACCACTTGTGATTTTTGATGTCGTTTACGCCATTTTTTAGATTCCCAAACCTCTTGGTCAAGTCCACCTGTAGGAGGTTTCTCAGCAGATCCTTCAGGTCGGAGGTGAAGTGGGAGGGGAATCGTACCTACACACAAAACACCAGCTCATTTTCCACGGGAAGGTCGAAGGAGTTCAGTGTCAGCACGGCGGTACCTTGCCAGAAACGATCTTCTCGTAGATCTGTATGGGCTGATCAGCAAAGAACGGAGGGTAACCAGCAGCCATCTCATAGATGAGGACTCCGAGTGCCCACCAGTCCACAGCTTTGTTGTAGCCCTGGAAGAGGAAGCAAGTCTCTGAGTACTCACAAAACATAGGGGGGCCTCATTTACTAAGATCCAAACACCACGCCCTACACAGCATGAGCAAAAATAAAAACAGCGTGTGATCTACTAAGACTGCGTGTGCAATTGTAAAGTGGTGCAGACCGCCTTATTTAAATGAGGATTTTGCGTGCGTACCACGGCGACACTCATTTTCTGCACATTCATGTTATCATCCTCCTACCTGTGGTGTTTTGCTACGTTTTCAAACAAGCAGGAGACGCCTATAAGCTGTCACAACTTTTCCGAATCGCAATCTAGACAACACGGACAAATACACGCTTAATTATTTTAAGTTAAAGTTAAGTACCAATGATTGTCACACACACACACCAGGTGTGGCGAAATTAGTCTCTGCATTTGACCCATCACCCTTGATCACCCCCTGGGAGGTGAGGGGAGCAGTGAGCAGCAGCGTCTGACCAGACTAGGATTCAAAGGTCCCATGAAGTATCAACGTGCTGATCACAGGAAAAATCCCGATTTTTTGACAGAAAAATCCCGATTTTCTTTAACAGGAAAAATCCAGATTTTTTTGACAGATTAAATCCCAATTTTTTGACAGAAAAAATCCTGATTTTTTGACAGAAAAAAATCCCGATTTGTTGACAGAAAAAAATCCCGATTTGCTGACAGAAGAAATCCCGATTTGTAGACAGAAAAAATCCCGATTTGTAGACAGAAAAAAATCCCGACTTGTTGACAGAAAAAAATCCCGATTTGTTGACAGAAAAAAATCCCGATTTGTTGACAAAAAAAATCCCAACTTGTTGACAGAAAAAATCCCGATATGTTGACAAAAAAATCCAGACTTGTTGACAGAAAAAATCCCGATTTGTTGACAGAAAAAATCCCGACTTGTTGACAGAAAAAATCCCGACTTGTTGACAGAAAAAATCCCGACTTGTTGACAGAAAAAATCCTGACTTTTTGACAGAAAAAATCCTGACTTTTTGACAGAAAAAATCCCGATTTGTTGACAGAAAAAAATCCCGATTTGTTGACAGAAAAAAATCCCGATTTGTTGACAGAAAAAATCCCGACTTTTTGACAGAAAAAATCCTGACTTGTTGACAGAAAAAATCCCGACTTGTTGACAGAAAAAATCCTGACTTGTTGACAGAAAAAATCCCGACTTTTTCACAGAAAAAAAATCCCGATTTGTTGACAGAAAAAAATCCCGACTTTTTGACGGAAAAAATCCAGACTTTTTCGACAGAAAAAAATCCCGATTTTTTGACAGAAAAAATCCCTACTTGTTGACAGAAAAAAATCCCGATTTGTTGACGGAAAAAAATCCCGATTTGTTGACAGAAAAAAATCCCCACTTGTTGACAGAAAAAATCTTGATTTGTTGACAGAAAAAATCCTGACTTGTTGACAGAAAAGAATCTCGATTTTTTGACAGAAAAAAATTCCGACTTTTAAGTACCAATGATTGTCACACACACACTAGGTGTGGCGAAATTATTCTCTGCATTTGACCCATCACCCTTGATCACCCCCTGGGAGGTGAGGGGAGCAGTGGGCAGTGGGCAGCAGCGGTGGCTGCGCCCGGGAATCATTTTTGGTGATTTAACCCCCCATTCCAACCCTTGATGCTGAGTGCCAAGCAGGGAGGTAATGGCTCCCATTTTTATAGTCTTTGGTATGACTCGGCCGGGGTTTGAACTCACAACCTACCGAGGCGTGATCACCAGCACATTCGTGACTCAAACGCAGGAAAATGCAGAATGAAAGATGTCTTTTCGTGTAGGACAGGGCTATTTAACTACGTCATGAAGAGGGCCGCGGTTTCAAGAGCCCAATGGCTCCGGGGCCGGACATCAAGATGTAGATGTTTTGTCAAAAAGTGCCTCCGCAGGTTATGTTTTTTTGACACTGCGTTTACTTCATTGCAAAAACTCACTCTGCACTGTCAGTAAATGTATTATTCTGCCCTCGCTACTCATTTCCAGCGTGTGCAGCGAGACAGATAGTTAACAGCATGAAGAAACAGAAGCTCATGGAACTTTTGTTGAGGAGTGATGTTTTGAATTCCTTTCCTTCCTGTTTTATTTCTTTACACATCTTCCTTCATTTAAGACTGAAAATACAAACATGTGTTAAACATTACAAAAGTAAAACGTCCATTGTGTATTTTACATCAACATAAATAGAATGTTTAGTGTTAATACATTCACACAATAAACTACAAATGTACATTACACACATCAAACATTGCACACAATGAATGTGACTTATCACGATTAAACCGACGGTGTAGCGTTATCGCCCTCTACTGGTCAAATGTATTAAAGAAGCTTTGATGGCTAACATGACCAGGGATACAAAAGACATCACAAAGTCAGCAGTTTCAATACAAAACTAACTAAATATTGTTATGCACAATATTTACTTACAAACGATTTGACCCAGTTTCGTGATGATGCTTACACGTGTGGATTTGGATCATTACTGCTGCTAAACTGGAACAATGTGTCCGTCACTTAAAGGGTCCGCCAGGAAACAATGACTGGAGCACTTGCTCGGGGCAGAACATTCATACTTTGTTGTCCAGTCCTTATTAAAAGTCAGATTTTTGCAATTTATTTAAGATTTTTTTACTTCTTCTACCCACCCCACTGCTGCGTCGTTGTGTTACATATACCTCGCTGTTGCCCCCCGTGGGGTGGCGGGAGTAATGCAAACCTAGTTATAATGGTTACATCAAGCCGATGCTCGGCGGGCCAAATGAAAAGCTTTGGCGGGCTGGATGTGGCCCGCGGGCCGTCAGTTAAATAGGCCTAATGAAGGAGATGTATTATACTAAGACATTTTATTACAAAAATAAAATTAAAAAAAACATTTAAAAAAAAACATCAGCAGTGAATTCATTTTAATCAGCCCCAGTAAGTCAACCAGCAGCTATAAAAATATAAAAGGAAATTGCTGAATAGATGATATGTATAATATTTTTTTATTTCTGAGCATCCAAAATGTTGACACACGCACACGTTGTTAGAATAATTATGTATGTACAAACCCCGTTTCCATATGAGTTGGGAAATGGTGTTAGATGTAAATATAAACGGAATACAATGATTTGCAAATCTTTTTCAAGCCATATTCAGTTGAATATGCTACAAAGACAACATATTTCATGTTCAAACTGATAAACTTTAGTTTTTTGTGCAAATAATCATTAACTTTATAATTTGATGGCAGCAACACGTGACAAAGAAGTTGGGAAAGGTGGCAATAAATACTGATAAAGTTGAGGACTTCTCATCAAACACTTATTTGGAACATCCCACAGGTGAACAGGCTAATTGGGAACAGGTGGGTGCCATGATTGGCTATAAAAGTAGATTCCATGAAATGCTCAGTCATTCACAAACAAGGATGGGGCGAGGGTCACCACTTTGTCAACAAATGCCTGAGCAAATTGTTGAACAGTTTAAGAAAAACCTTTCTCAAGCAGCTATTGCAAGGAATTTAGGGATTTCACCATCTACACTCCATAATATCATCAAAGGGTTCAGAGAATGTGGAGAAATCACTGCAGGTAAGCAGCTAAGCCCGTGACCTTCCATCCCTCAGGCTGTACTGCATCAACAAGCCACATCAGTGTGTAAAGGATATCACCACATGGGCTCAGGAACACTTCAGAAAGCCACTGTGAGTAACTACAGTTGGTCGCTACATCTGTAAGTGCAAGTTAAAACTCTCCTATGCAAGGCGAAAACCGTTTATCAACAACACCCAGAAACGCCGTCGGCTTCGCTAGGCCTGAGCTCATCTAAGATGGACTGATACAAAGTGGAAAAGTGTTCTGTGGTCTGACGAGTCCACATTTCAAATTGCTTTTGGAAACTGTGGACATTGTGTCTTCCGGACCAAAGAGGAAAAGAACCATCCGGATTGTTCTAGGCGCAAAGTGTAAAAGGCAGCATGTGTGATGGTATGGGGGTGTATTAGTGGCCAAGACATGGGTAACTTACACATCTGTGAAGGCGCCATTAATGCTGAAAGGTACATACAGCATTTGGAGCAACATATGTTGCCATCCAAGCAACGTTACCATGGACGCCCCTGCTTATTTCAGCAAGACAATGCCAAGCCACGTGTTACATCAACGTGGCTTCATAGTAAAAGAGTGCGGGTACTAGACAGGCCTGCCTGTAGTCCAGACCTGTCTCCCATTGAAAATGTGTGGCGCATTATGAAGCCTAAAATATGAGAAGGGAGACCCCCGGACTGTTGAACAACTTAAGCTGTACATCAAGCAAGAATGGGAAAGAATTCCACTTCAAAAATTAGTTTCCTAAGTTCCCAAACGTTTACTGAGTGTTGTTAAAAGGAAAGGCCATGTAACACAGTGGTGAACATGCCCTTTCCCAACTACTTTGGCACGTGTTGCAGCCATGAAATTCTAAGTTAATTATTATTTGCAAAAAAAAAATAAAGTTTATGAGTTTGAACATGAAATATGTTGTCTTTGTAGCATATTCAACTGAATATGGCTTGAAAAGGATTTGCAAATCATTGTATTCCGTTTATATTTACATCTAACACCATTTCCCAACTCATATGGAAACGGGGTTTGTATTATCACACTAACTTTATGCTTAAGGGCCATTGCTATAAATTATTGTCAATTGTGCTGAAGTGGTATTGTTGTATCCGTGCAAAGCTGGCAGTCCAAAAGATTGCCAGCCGACTTTATCAGTGTTGTGTCCAGACTTGGCCTGCTGGCTGCCAAGGCCTAACACCGCCGTGACGCAGACAGAGCAGAGACAAGGCGATATGACCAGCGTCAACTAATTTTTATTTATTCTATAATCATACACTGTGTCTAACTGGAGTTGTCGAGATTACACCCTACCCTCAGCGACAGCTTCAGTGATGTAATAGGGCCCTTCCAAATAAATAGAGGAGGCGCGCGGGCTTGACTTTTAGAACGTAGTTTGGTTCTGTAACTAGAATACAGCCCAAAACACGTGTCTCCTCGAGCTCTGTCTCTGCATGATTCCTTGCTTCTTGTCTGATTATTAGATGTCATCAGTGTTTGAACCTGACACGCGTAGAACGGAGGATTGTCGTCTGCAGCCGCGTGTGGAACTGCCAGTTTGCACGTGCAAAATAAAACGCTCAATGGTGCTCGCAACACGCTGATGAGTGTTGATAAATCACATTGCGCGTGCTACATAATTATATTCGCATCTTCTCCTCCCAGTATTGTGGCCCTTTTGATGAACTGCATATATTTTGCATACTAATGAAGACAGACGCAAATTGGTTTGCACACCTTATTCTGCTCTCTTAACAGATGCAATCCTCTGCTCACAAGTTTAGTAGATCAGCTTGGTTGCACCTGTGTTAGGATGCGCAAACCTTTGGTAAACAAGGCCCAAAGTTGTTTACTGTGAAGGCTGTTTATGCTCAGTGTCCTGGAATATTTTGCACTATAAAGCCTGATGAATCACACAAATCCTCTTCTTCAAACCTTAAATCTACTCACAGGTACACCTACGTTTATATTTTGTGAACAAAAAGGGAAAACTCTGGTCATGTTTTCAACCAAGGATCATTTTTCATTACACCGGCCGTAGTTTCAGTTTCATTTTCAGGTAAATGCTAACATTTTGGAGCGTCGGCTGCAGTGGAGCTGGTATACAGAGTGAGTAGGACGTACCTTGCTGAGGATGATCTCTGGAGCCAGGTACTCAGGAGTCCCACACAATGTCCAGGTCCTGCCTTTTACCCTTTTAGCAAAGCCGAAGTCTGTGACCTGTGACATGCATGATGCTAATGAACCACAGTTGGGGACTTCATATTCATATGCACAAGTCAGCATTTACACTATAAGCACATCTTTGGTCCAAAATGTATCATTTTGGGGGGAAAACACACCTTTTCTTGCTTGTTCTTTCCAAAAAAGTAAGCGTTTTTTCCGCAGAAAGTCACCTTAAATTGGTAATCATTTTAAGGTTTCCCCCAGATTGCCAACATACCTGTGGCGGTGGGGGCGTGGCACGGTCATTATGACATCATACCGTTTGCATATTCTCTGATGATGCATCTATAATCTTTAAACAGGCTAAATAAAATACACATTTAAAACAAATCTGTTATTGTTCATGAGTATTAACATATATTTTTTCGTTTTTCTCTATTTTTCAATTGTTGCTGCTTGTTCAATCCAATCCAATCCACTTTATTTGTATAGCATATTTAAACAACAACGTTTCCAAAGTGCTGCACAACAATATTAATAAAAATATTCAAATATTATCCTATGACTGAATAAAAACAAAAAACAAAACAAATAAAATAAATATAAAACCAAAATAAAAATAAATATGATTAAAAACGATTTTAAAGGCCTACTGAAATGAATTTTTTTTATTTAAACGGGGATAGCAGATCCATTCTATGTGTCATACTTGATCATTTCGCGATATTGCCATATTTTTGCTGAAAGGATTTAGTAGAGAACATCGACGATAAAGTTCGCAACTTTTGGTCGCTGATAAAAAAAAGCCTTGCCTGTAGCGGAAGTAGCGTGACGTCACGGGTTGAAAGGCTCCTCACATTTCCCCATTGTTTACACCAGCAGCGAGAGCGATTCGGACCAAGAAAGCGACGATTACCCCATTAATTTGAGCGAGGATGAAAGATTTGTGGATGAGGAACGTTAGAGTGAAGGACTAGAATGCAGTGCAGGACGTATCTTTTTTCGCTCTGACCGTAACTTAGGTACAAGCTGGCTCATTGGATTCCACACTTTCTCCTTTTTCTATTGTGGATCACGGATTTGTATTTTAAACCACCTGGGATACTATATCCTCTTGAAAATGAGAGTCGAGAACGCCAAATGGACATTCAGTGCCTTTTATCTCCACGACAATACATCGGCGAAACACTTTAGCTACTGAGCTAACGTGATAGCATCGGGCTTAACTGCATATAGAAACAAAAGAAATAAGCCCCTGACTGGAAGGATAGACAGAAAATCAACAATACTATTAAACCATGGACCTGTAACAACACGGTTAATGCTTTCCAGCCTGGCGAAGCTTAACAATGACCTCACAGAGCTATGCTAAAAACATTAGCTATCCACCTTCGCCAGCCCTCATCTGCTCATCAACACCCGTGCTCACCTGCGTTCCAGCGATCGGCGGTGCGACGAAGGACTTCACTCGATCACCGATGCGGTCGGCGGCTAGCGTCGGATAGCACGTCTGCTATCCAAATCAAAGTCCTTCTGGTTGTGTTGCTGCAGCCAGCCGCTAATACACCGATCCCACCTACAGCTTTCTTCTTTGCAGTCTTCATTGTTCATTAAACAAATTGCAAAAGATTCACCAACACAGATGTCCAGAATACTGTGGAATTTTGAGATGAAAACAGAGCTTTTTGTATTGGATCCAATGGGTCAGAATACTTCCGTTTCAACCATTGACGTCACGCGCATACGTCATCATACATAGACGTTTTCAAGCGGAAGTTTCCCGGGAAATTAAAAATGTCACTTTATAAGTTAACCCGGCCGTATTGGCATGTGTTGCAATGTTAAGATTTCATCATTGATATATAAACTATCAGACTGCGTGGTCGCTAGTAGTGGCTTTCAGTAGGCCTTTAAAGGGTAAAACCAATTAAAACAATAAATAGAAAGCCAACTTTAAAAAACACAGAGGACCACACAACTCACGTCGTGTTAAAAGCCAGAGAATAAAAGTGGGTCTTGTTGTACTTTCTTCAGAATTTCTGAAGTTTCTAGAAACGTTTTCAATCCTATTAGTGACCTTTTCTTTTTTAAAAACGACTAGCAACAAATCTATTTTTTCTGGTGTTATTATAGACAGTATTGGTGTTAGAGACTCTTGACTTCTGCCGCTCCATGTCCGCAACGAATAGCGGACTTGTCCAGTTGGACTTTGTCTCCTTAAAAGCCGCCATTATCCTCTTAATATTTGCACTTTTTGTAGATGACTGTCTGCGGCTATATCTCCAATATATACGCTGATCAGTCTTTTTCCGGTGGCCAAATCTTGGGTTAATCGCTCGTCAACAGTGCACAAATAATAGGCTAAAAAGGTGAAAGTGGAAACATTTGATCATGGTATAAAAGTCCAATCAGGTCAGCAATTCAACTTCAAATGTGAAAGTAATATGTATTATTACCTCACTGCATACAAAGTTAAATATTTCCAGTCTTCATTTGTTATAATGTTGATGATCATAGTTCATTGTTTTGAAAAAAAAAAAATTGTATAACATTTTCCATTGGAAGGTTTCAAAGTGGTAAGCCGGGGGGGTCCAAATGTCTGACAATCTGATTGCTGCAAATCTGGCACCATCTTGTGGACAACGTCAGTAAATCAGGTCAAATACCATGAACTTTATGTGAAGGCAACACAGCAGAGCAATTACTTATATGACCCAATCCAAACAACCTCCACTAGTCATGATGCGAAAACAAGATGCAACCAACACAAAATGTCAACACACGTGGCCACAAATAACACAACTTGCTCACTCAACTTTGTGATTATAAAAAAAGGTCCAGGTTCAACGTTTTAATATCCAATTATATTATTAAATATATATATATATATACAGTGGTGGTCAAAAGTGTACATACACTTGTAAAGAACATGATGTCATGGCTGTCTTGAGTTTCCAATCATTTCTACAACTCTTATTTGTTAGTGATGTAGTGATTGGAGCACATACTTGTTGCTCACAAAAAACATTCATTAAGTTTGCTTCTTTGATTAATTTATTATGGCTCTACTGAAAATGTGAGGGTGAAAAGTATACATACAGCAATGTTAATATTTGCTTCCTTGGCAAGTTGACCTGCAATAAGGCACTTTTGGTAGCCATCCACAAGCTTCTGCTTGACCACTTGACCACTAAATTGCTGCAGTTCAGCTAAATGTGTTGCTTTTCTGACATGGACTTGTTTCTTCAGCATTGTCCACACTTTAGGAAGGTCATTCTAAAATCTTCATTCTAGCCTGATTTAGCCATTCCTTTACCACTTTTCACATGTGTTTGGGGTCATTGTCCTGTTGGAACACCCAACAAGACCCAACCTCCGGGCTGATGGTTTTAGCTTGTCCTGAAGAATTTGGAGCTAATCCTCCTTTTTCATTGTCCCATTTAAAGCAGCAGTTCCATTGGCAGCAAAACAGGCCCAGAGCATAATACTACCACCACCATGCTTGACGGTATTGCTGGGTATTGTGGCCAAACAGCTCCATTTTTGTTTCATCTGACCACAGAACTTTCCTCCAGAAGGTCTTATCTTTGTCCATGTGATCAGCAGCAAACTTTCGATGAGCCTTAAGGTGTGGCTTCTGGAGCAAGGGCTTCCTTCTTGCATGGTAGCCTCTCAGTCCATGGCGATGCAAAACATGCTTGACTGTGGACACTGACACCTACCATGAATTGATTACGTGGATCCCGACTTAAACAAGTTGAAAAACGGATTAGGGTGTTACCATTTAGTGGTCAATTGTGCGGAATATGTACTGAACTGTGCAATCTACTAATAAAAGTTTCAATCAATCAATCAGTGTTCCAGCAGCTTCCAATTCATTGCAGACCTGCTTTTTGGTGGTTCTCGGTTGACTCTCAATTTTTTCTCAGCAGCAGATGATAGCTTGCGTTTTTTTCCTGATTGTGGCAGTGACAAAACTGTGCCATGCACTTTACACTTACGAACAATTGTCTGCACAGTTGCTCTTGGGACCTTAAAGGCCTACTGAAAGCCACTACTAGCGACCACGCAGTCTGATAGTTTATATATCAATGATGAAATCTTAACATTGCAACACATGCCAATACGGCCGGGTTAACTTATAAAGTGACATTATAATAATAAAATAAATATCCGGCTGAAACATCGCGGTATGATGACGTATGCGCGTGACTAAGTCCGAGTAACTGAAGTTATGGTACCCCGTAGAATCCTATACAAAAAGCTCTGTTTTCATTTCATAATTCCACAGTATTCTGGACATCTTTTGCAATTTTTTTAATGAACAACGAAGGCTGCAAAGAAGACAGTTGTAGGTGGGATCAGTGTATTAGCAGCGGACTACAGCAACACAACCAGGAGGACTTTGTTGGAGCGCTAGCCGCGCTAGCCGCGCTAGCCGCGCTAGCCGCGCTAGCCGCCGACTTCACCTTGACTTCCTACGTCTCCGGGCCGCCAAACGCATCGGGTGAAGTCCTTCGTCCTTCTGCCGATCGCTGGAACGCAGGTGAGCACGGGTGTTGATGAGCAAATGAGGGCTGGCTGGCGTAGGTGGAGAGCTAATGTTTTTAGCATAGCTCTGTGCAGTCCGGTTGCTAAGTTAGCTTCAATGGCGTCGTTAGCACAGCATTGTTAACCTTCGCCAGCCTGGAAAGCATTAACCGTGTATTTACATGTCCACGGTTTAATAGTATTGTAGATTTTCTATCTATACTTCCCGTCAGGGGTTTATTTCTTTTGTTTCTATATGCAGTTAAAGCAAGATGCTATCACGTTAGCTCGTAGCTAAAGCATTTCGCCGATGTATTGTCGTGGAGATAAAAGGCACTGAATGTCCATTTTGCGTTCTCGACTCTCATTTTCAAGAGGATATAGTATCCCAGGTGGTTTAAAATACAAATCTGTGATCTACAATAGAAAAAGGAGAGTGTGGAATCCAATGAGCCAGCTTGTACCTAAGTTACGGTCAGAGCGAAAAAAGATACGTCCATCACTGTCTCTCAAGTCCTTCACTGTAACGTTCCTCATCTACGAATCTTCCATCCTCGCTCAAATTAATGGGGTAATCATCACTTTCTCGGTCCGAATCTCTCTCGCTCCATTGTAAACAACGGGGAATTGTGAGGAATACTAGCTCCTGTGACGTCACGCTACTTCCGCTACAGGCAAGGCTTTTTTTTATTAGCGAGCAAAAGTTGCGAACTTTATCGTCGATTTTCTCTACTAAATCCTTTCAGCAAAAATATGGCAATATCGCGAAATGATCAAGTATGACACATAGAATGGATCTGCTATTCCCCTTTAAATTTAAAAAAAGTCATTTCAGTAGGCCTTTAAGCTGCTTTGAAATGGCTCCAAGTGACTTTCCTGACTTGTTCAAGTCAATGATTCCTTTTTTCAGATCTGTGTTGAGTTAATTTGACTTTCCCATTATGGCGTTTGTAAGCGAGTCTAATGACTGCATCACATGAGCCCTATTTAAATGTGCTCAGAGAAGTCAACAATCATAAACACTCACATGAAGTTAAGAGGCCAAGAAGCTCATTTGATTTGATTGTATCTTTTCTACCTCACCAACATTGATCATGTATGTTGCTGTATGTATACTTTTGACCCAGCACATTTGCTCACATTTTCAGTAGACTCATAATAAATTCACAAAAGAAGCAAACTTCATGAATGTTTTTTATGAGCAACAAGTATGTGATCCAATCACTACATCACAAACAAATAAGAGTTGTAGAAATGATTGGAAACTCAAGACAGCCATGACATTAGCGGCGGTGACGAGCAGAGCCGAGGCGCGTGTTTAGTAGGTCAACATGCGCACACACGGCGCATACAAGCAGGAGCAGAGTTGAGAGGAAGAAGGCCAAAAATGGTCACAACAAGGCCGTTTGAAGCGCAGCACGGAGGTATTTTGCCTTCAAAACTAACAACAAAGTTGAAAAAACGAAGACACGTCCATGAGTTTTTTAACGTTCAGTTCGCGATCTTGGTTTTTCCTTCATTTCAGTTTGAAAAAGTTAATACTAACTGTCGGCCGTTTTACCGCGGTTTTCAATATTAACATTGATCGTTACATCTCTAGTTAGAGTCTAGAACTGGACATGATGTCATGCTCAACCCAAGTACCGTAACATGGCACCGTTGGATTTCACGTGAAAAGTACTTGATTGTCCCTGGTCTCAATGACTTCTTTGTTCTTGCTACTGTACCTAATCCTCGCGTATAGCGGACAGCTACTGTATCCTGTTGGCTGTTTATCTTCATGAATGCAGGAGCTGTACCTGAATGTAGCCACGCTGGTCTATGAGCAGGTTTTCAGGCTTCAGGTCTCTGTAGATGAGGTCCAAAGAGTGGAGGTACTCGAAGGTGAGCACGATCTGAGCTGCATAAAATCGTGCGTGGTGTTCGCTGAAAGAAGGAAGGGGGGGAGAGGGTGGAAATGACGTATTCAACTTCATTGTTGACACGGATTTCTGCTTGAACTGTTCTCCTTTGAACATTTTCCAACTGCGCCAGAATGTGAAGACACAAGTGCAGAAAACAAACTGAACAGAGCCTCTCCAGGTGGAACCATGCAAGACTTGGACTCAGTGACCATCTGCAGGATTTGTTCTTTTCTTTCCACTGAGTTATTCTTACAAATTCAGAGGTCTTCAATGGCCGCAAAAAGAAACGTTTTGGATCCTGGAGTACAGATCAACCGAATAGCGGCGCAGGTATTTGGCAGTTTGACGTAAAGTAACAGGCCAAAAGTTTGGACACACCTTCTCATTCAATGGGTTTTCTTTATTTTCATGACTATTTTACATTGTAGATCAAGGGTCTCAAACTCAATTTACCTGGGGGCCACTAGATGCAGAAACTGGGTGAGGCTGGGCCGCAAGAAAAGATTTCTTAAAAAAAAATCTAACATGCACTTTTTAACAAATTCACCTTCTTTGAATAGCTTTCTCGCCCTAGCAACCATCTCACTCACCATTTAGCTAGCTTTGACTGCTGCATCGCACTTTTCGCTTGCTGTCTTGAAGAAATCTTGTTGCCTCAGTAGACTGGTTTTAAAATTTGCAACCTGGTTCACTCTCTCATCTCCCTGGTATTTTGCATACTCCTCAGCATGTCTAGTTGTATAATGATGTTTTCAAATTGTATTCCTTGTTGTTTATTGTCATTCAAATTTGAATGACAATAAAAGGAAGTCTAAGTCTAAGAAACTACAATGTAAATAGTCATGGAGATAAAGAAAATGCATTGAATGAGAAGGTGTGTCCAAACTTTTGGCCTGTACTGTATATCGTTTTCGGTCAGAACTAAATCAGCAAATTCAATATATACACATAAGACACCAGTATTTCCTATTTAAAAAAAAAAATCATGAGTCAAATAGTTCTAAACACTGCTCAAGCACCAGCCTGTTTGCCCTGCTTGAGAAAAGTTCCACTATCTCTGCTAAATATCCAAACTTTGTGTGAAGTACTGACAAATATGAGATTATTATACACTATTATGCCAAAAGTATTTGGCCACCTGCCTTGACTCACATATGAAGTTGAAGTGCCATCCCATTCCTAATCCATAGGGTTCAATATGACCTTTTGCAGCTATTACAGCTTCAACTCTTCTGGGAAGGCTGTCCACAAGGTTGTGGAGTGTTTATAGCAATTGTTGGACCATTCTTCCGAAAGTGCATTGGTGAGGTCACACACTGATGTTGGTGGAGAAGGCCTGGCTCTCAGTCTCCGTTCAAATTCATCCCAAAAGTGTTCTATCGGGTTCAGGTCAGGACTCTGTGCAGGCCAGTCAAGTTCATCCACACCAGACTCTGTCATCCATGTCTTTATGGACCTTGCTTTGTGCACTGGTGCACAGTCATGTTGGAAGAGGAAGGGGCCCGCTCCAGGAGTTGGGCTCGGCCTCTTAGTTCCAGTGAAAGGAACTTTGAATGCTCCAGGATACCAAAACATTTTGGACAATTCCTCACTCCCAACCTTGTGGGTTTAAAGTTAAGTTAATGTTAAAGTACCAATGATTGTCACACACACAGTAGATGTGGTGAAATTTGTCCTCTGCATTTGACCCAGCCCCTTGTTCACCCCCTGGGAGGTGAGGGGAGCAGGCAGTGAGCAGCAGCGGTGGCCACGCCCAGGAATCATTTTTGGTGATTTAACCCCCAATTCCAACCTTTGTTGCTGAGTGCCAAGCAGGGAGGTAGTGGGTCCCATTTTTATAGTCTTTGGTATGACTTGGCCGGGGTTCGAACTCACAACCTACCGATCTCAGGGCGGATACGCTAACCACTAGGCCACAGATCAGTTTGGAGCGGGCCTCTTACTCTACCAACATGACTGTGCACCAGTGCACAAAGCAAGGTCCATAAAGACATGGATGACAGAGTCTGGTGTGGATGAACTTGACTGGCCTGCACAGAGTCCTGACCGGAACCCGATAGAACAGTGGTCCCCAACCTTTTTGTAGCTTCGGACCGGTCAACGCTTGAAAATTTGTCCCATATTTGTCATAAAGAAATACAATCATGTGTGCTTACGGACTGTATCCCGTATTCCTGATGACTTTATTGATTTATATTGATATACAATGTATATATTGTGTTTTTTATATTGATTTAATAAAAATAAAAAAATAAATACAATTTTTTGTATATTTTTTTTATTTCTTGTGCGGCCCGGTGGTTGGGGACCACTGCGATAGAACACCTTTGGGATGAATTAGAACGGAGACTGAGAGCCAGGCCTTCTCCACCAACATCAGTGTGTGACCTCACCAATGCGCTTTTGGAAGAATGGTGGAAAATGGCTATAAACACACTCCGCAACCTTGTGGACAGCCTTCCCAGAAGAGTTGAAGCTGTAATAGCTGCAAAAGGTCATATAGGAATGGGATGGCACTTCAAGTTCATATGTGAGTCGAGGAAGGTGGCCAAATACTTTTGGCAATATAGTGTATAAGTCAAGGAGCGCAGGCAGCAGCTCACACATTCTCATACATTCTGTAACATCCAGGATGAAATGAAAAACTATAATCTAGGTAAAAAAGGAAAAGGATTGTGTTGATTTAAACGTGGAGGATATTTCAGGGTTCCTCGTGTTTCAATGACTTTTAAAGCAAATGAATATTGACTTCAAATAAAGGTCATCGGCATCCTTGACTACTGGTAATCGGTATGGGCCCTGAAAAAAGGTCAGAGTGTCCCTCCAATGTTACGGCGTGCGTACCTGAACCTTCCAATGCGTCTGAGGTGCGAGAACATCTCTCCGCCAGGCACGTACTCCATGACCATGTAGAGGTTGGAGTTGTCCTGTGCAAGGAAGGTGCTGTTCAAGTGTGGGCGCTCAGCTGTGCAGGCCCAGGAAGTAACTCACCTTGAAGGAGTACTCCAACCTGACCAGGAAGGGGAAGGAGACGGCCTGCAGTATTCTCTTTTCATTCAGCGTGTGTTCGATCTGCTTCAACTTCACCACCTGTGGAAGTGTCATCATCTCTTCATTGATCACACACTTTCAGCAAGTCAACCACCGTCCTCGCTTACGTCTTTTTGCCATACTAGCGGTCTATCCTCTAATTGTCACCTTTTACTTTGCCAGCAAAAGTCCAAGTTAGGCACCTTCCCACCACTCCATGGCAGAGTGCAGGGGTCCCCAAACTTTTAGACTCGGGGGCCACCACATTGGGTTAAAATAATTTGTGTGTATATGTATATATATATATATATATATATATATACTGTATATATACTGTATGTGTGTGTATATGTATATGTACATGTATATATATATATATATATATATATATATATATATATATATATATATATATATATATATATATATATATATATATATATATATATATATATATATATATATATATATGTCTTAATTAGATTATCCAAAAAAATAGTGCTCGATACCGTGGTAGAGCGCAATATATGTATGTGTATATATATATATATATATATATATATATATATATATATATATATACCGTAATTTCCGGACTATAAGCCGCTACTTTTTCCCCTCGTTCTGGTCCCTGCGGCTTATACAAGGGTGCGGCTTATATACGGCCTGTTCTTCTCCGACACCGACGAAGAGGATTTCGGTGGTTTTAGTACACAGGAGGAAGACGATGACACAATGATTAAAGACTGACTTTTCATATACCGGTTATTTTGATAACGTACAGGCGAGCACTTTGTATGACTTTGCACCGTTGTATTATTTCTACTCTGCACGAATGCTGTTCGCCATGTCAAAGATGTGGAAGTTTGATTGAATGATTGAAAGATTTATTGTTAATAAATGGGACGCTTCGCGTCCAAACAGTCATTTCTGTCCCAACAATCCCCTCCGTGGTAGCAGGAACCCCTATATGCTACGCTAATTACACATCAAAACCCTGCGGCTTATAGTCGGGTGCGGCTTATATATGGAGCAATCTGTATTTTCCCCTAAATTTAGCTGGTGCGGCTTATAGTCAGGTGCGGCTTATAGTCCAGAAATTACGGTATATATATATATATATATATATATATATATATATATGTGTATATACATATATATATATATATATATATATATATATATATATATATATATATATATATATATATATATATATATATATATATATATATATATATATATATATATATATATATATATATATACACCGTATTTTTCGGACTATAAGTCGCAGTTTTTTTCATAGTTTGGCCGGGGGTGCGACTTATACTCAGGAGCGACTTATGTGTGAAATGAATAACACATTACCGTAAAATATCAAATAATATTATTTATCTCATTCACGTAAGAGACTAGACGTATACGATTTCATGGGATTTAGCGATTAGGTATCAATCATATATATATATATATATATATATATATATATATATATATATATATATATATATATATATATATATATATATATATATATATATATATATATATATATATATATATATACAGGACAGAAATCCTAATATATGTTATAGTTATTTGAATGACTCTTACCATAATATGTTATGTTAACATACCAGGCACATTCTCAGTTGGTTATTTATGCCTCATATAACGTACACTTATTCAGCTTGTTGTTCACTATTCTTTAGACATTTTAAATTGCCTTTCAAATGTCTATTCTTGGTGTTGGCTTTTATCAAATACATTTCCCCAAAAAATGCGACTTATACTCCAGTGTGACTTATATATGTTTTTTTTCCTTCTTTATTATGCATTTTCGGCCGGTGCAACTTATACTTCGGAGGGACTTATACTCCGAAAAATACGGTGTGTATATATTCCGAAAAATACAGTGTGTGTATATATATATATATATATATATATATATATATATATATATATATATATATATATATATATATATATATATATATACACATATATATATATATATATATATATACACATATATATATATATATATATATATATATATATATATATATATATATATATATATATATATATATATATATATATATATATACACATATATATATATATATATATATATATATATATATATATATATATATACACATATATATATATATATATATATATATATATATATATATATATATATATATATACACATATATATATATATATATATATATATATATATATATATATATATATATATATATATATATATATATATATATATATATATATATATATATATATATATATATATACATATATGGCATCACGGTGGCAGAGGGGTTAGTGCGTCTGCCTCACAATACGAAGGTGCTGAGTAGTCTGGGGTTCAATCCCGGGCTCGGGATCTTTCTGTGTGGAGTTTGCATGTTCTCCCCGTGACTGCGTGGGTTCCCTCCGGGTACTCCGGCTTCCTCCCACCTCCAAAGACATGCACCTGGAGATAGGTTGATTGGCAACACTAAATTTGCCCTA
This sequence comes from Entelurus aequoreus, assembly GCF_033978785.1. NCBI lineage: Eukaryota > Metazoa > Chordata > Actinopteri > Syngnathiformes > Syngnathidae > Entelurus > Entelurus aequoreus. Next base: position 49,873,588 of record NC_084749.1, read on the forward strand.
GTGTGTGAATGTGAGTGTGAATGTTGTCTGTCTATCTGTGTTGGCCCTGCGATGAGGTGGCGACTTGTCCAGGGTGTACCCCGCCTTCCGCCCGATTGTAGCTGAGATAGGCTCCAGCGCCCCCCGCGACCCCGAAGGGATTAAGCGGTAGAAAATGGATGGATGGATATATATATATATATATATATATATATATATATATATATATATATATATATATATATATATGTATGTGTGGGGAAAAAATCACAAGACTACTTCATCTCTACAGGCCTGTTTCATGAGGTGGTTCCCTCAATCATCAGGAGATTTCATCAATCATCTCCTGATGATTGAGGGAACCCCCTCATGAAACAGGCCTGTAGAGATTAAGTAGTCTTGTGATTTTTTTATCCACACATCCATATATTGCGCTCTACCACGGTATTGAGCACTATTTTTTGGATAGTCTAATCAAGACATATATATATATATATAAAATGGCGTAACTTTTAGTTATTCTCCAGTGCCACGCCATGTCACTTCTTCTATTGTTGTTTTGTTTTGTTTTCTACAGCACTTTGTGTTTGCCACTTGCCTGTGCAGGACAAGTGCGATATACATCAAGTTTAGATTTGATGTGTGCACATGTGTATAACTAAGCTTGTGTCGACATTTCCTTTCCATTCTGCAGGGATAGCTGAAATGATTATAATCAGTGGAAATAACATTTTTTAATATATTTTTCTTCTGCGCCTTATTTTTCATAGGTCATAAAAAATATCAATAGTCATTGACATAAAACTGTAATATCGTGTTACACTTTTCAGCCATGTCGCCCAGCCCTATTTTCCCCCCTGATGTTGTTCGAGCGGGCGCGCTGACCTCCGGAAAACCACAGTGTTGACGCCATGACTATTGTCGACAAATTCATTTGTTGGCGACAAATGTTATTGTCGATATTCGTCGACAAATCGTTGAACCCCAACCACTAACCCATTCATGGTAGGTTGCAAAAGCTTGCAGAAAACTACATTACAATAATTAATAAAAAGCTGACGACTTGTGTGTTTTTTTGTACAAACCCCGTTTCCATATGAGTTGGGAAATGGTGTTAGATGTAAATATAAACAGAATACAATGATTTGCAAATCCTTTCCAAGCCATATTCAGTTGAATATGCTACAAAGACAACATATTTCATGTTCAAACTCATAAACATTTTTTTTTTTGCAAATAATCATTAACTTTATAATTTGATGGCAGCAACACGTGACAAAGAAGTTGTGAAAGGTGGCAATAAATACTGATAAAGTTGAAGAATGCTCATCAAACACTTATTTGGAACATCCCACAGGTGAACAGGCTAATTGGGAACAGGTGGGTGCCATGATTGGCGATAAAAGTAGATTCCATGAAATGCTCAGTCATTCACAAACAAGGATGGGGCGAGGGTCACCACTTTGTCAACAAATGCCTGAGCAAATTGTTGAACAGTTTAAGAACAACCTTTCTCAAGCAGCTATTGCAAGGAATTGAGGGATTTCACCATCTACGCTCCGTAATATCATCAAAGGGTTCAGAGAATGTGGAGAAATCACTGCAGGTAAGCAGCTAAGCCCGTGACCTTCCATCCCTCAGGCTGTACTGCATCAACAAGCCACATCAGTGTGTAAAGGATATCACCACATGGAACACTTCAGAAAGCCACTGTCAGTAACTACAGTTGGTCGCTACATCTGTAAGTGCAAGTTAAAACTCTCCTATGCAAGGCGAAAAGCGTTTATCAACAACACCCAGAAACGCCGTCGGCTTGGCTGGGCCTGAGCTCATCTAAGATGGACTGATACAAAGTGGAAAAGTGTTCTGTGGTCTGACGAGTCCACATTTCAAATTGTTTTTGGAAACTGTGGACGTCGTGTCCTCCGGACCAAAGAGGAAAAGAACCATCCGGATTGTTCTAGGCGCAAAGTGTAAAAGGCAGCATGTGTGATGGTATGGGGGTGTATTAGTGGTCAAGACATGGGTAACTTACACATCTGTGAAGGCACCATTAATGCTGAAAGGTACATACAGCTTTTGGAGCAACATATGTTGCCATCCAAGCAACGTTACCATGGATGCCCCTGCTTATTTCAGCAAGACAATGCCAAGCCACGTGTTACATCAACGTGGCTTCATAGTAAAAGAGTGCGGGTACTAGACTGGCCTGCCTGTAGTCCAGACATTGAAAATGTGTGGCACCTAAAATAGCAGAAGGGAGACCCCCGGACTGTTGAACAACTTAAGCTGTACATCAAGCAAGAATGGGAAAGAATTCCACTTCAAAAATGTGTCTCCTCACTTCCCAAACCAAAACTGAGTGTTGTTAAAAGGAAAGGCCATGTAACACAGTGGTGAACATGCCCTTTCCCAACTACTTTGTCACGTGTTGCAGCCATGAAATTCTAAGTTAATTATTATTTGCAAAAAAAAATAAAGTTTATGAGTTTGAACATGAAATATGTTGTCTTTGTAGCATATTCAACTGAATATGGCTTGAAAAGGATTTGCAAATCATTGTATTCCGTTTATATTTACATCTAACACCATTTCCCAACTCATATGGAAACGGGGTTTGTACTTCACATGAAGTCTAATTAGATTTTTAGTGCATTTAATTTACTTTTCATTGTAATTATGCTTTATTCCTTTAAATTGTGCTCAGAAATGAATTTGTTAAAACTGTTGAAAATGTCCACAGGCTGTTTAAAAATGATAGTTTTGACTCGGAAAAAATGCACTGGTAAGAAAAAATGCACTGGTAAGAAACCATAACTTGAGTGCTATAATTATTATAAGGCAAACATTTCAAGACGGACAGTTTGTACGTGACTCCTCTAAGATCACAATGTTGAGCACCTCTCCTGCATGACAGGAAGGATTCTATTTCCTTTCATGGGACGCACACAGCCAACATTTATTTCAAAGATCTTTCCACTTACTTTTTGTTTGTCCAAGACTTTCATGGCGTGGAACTGGTTTGTTCCTTTATGCTTGACCAGCAACACTCGGCCAAATGAGCCGGTCCCCAGAGTCTTGAACCTGTCGAAGTCGTCCAGGCACGTCGTGCTCTAAGAAGCAAGCATGTTGTCAATGGAAGTGTGGTGCATGGGATGAAATGCTCCTATTCTGTGGAACTTTGGCTTAGTCTTCTTAGCTCACATAGGACACAAGCTTTTACATGCTATAGACCAGGCCTGGGCAATTATTTTGACTCGGGGGGCCAAATTTAGAGAAAAAATGTGTCTGGGGGCCGGTATATCTGATTTTTAGGAACACTAATACAAAACCTCACAATAATGTCTGATTGAATGCTAAAAACGTTATGACAGACCGCCTTAAAGGCCTACTGAAAGCCACTACTAGCGACCACGCAGTCTGATAGTTTATAAATCAATGATGAAATCTTAACATTGCAACACATGCCAATACGGCTGGGTTAACTTATAAAGTGCAATTTTAGATTTCCCGCTAAACTTCCGGTTCGAAACGCCTCTGAGGGTTGACGTATGCGCGTGACGTCAATCATTGAAACGGAAGTATTCGGACACCATTGAAGTCAATACGAAATAGCTCTGTTTTCATCTCATTATTCCACAGTATTCTGGACATCTGTGTTGGTGAATCTGTTGCAATTTGTTCATTGCATTATGGAGAAAGAAGCTGAGCAAGCAAAGAAGAAAGTTGTCGGTGCGAAGTGTCTATTTTGCGAGGGAAGTCAGCAACAACAGTACACAGCCGGCGCTTCTTTGTTTACATTCCCGAAAGATGCAGTCAAGATGGAAGAACTCGGACAACAGAGACTCTTACCAGGAGGACTTTGATTTGGATACACAGTTGCGATAACGTGAGTACACAGCTGCGCTTCCAAACATTTGATCGCTTGCTATAACTAGCTCGAGCTAGTAGCTAGGAGCTAGGAGCTAGCATTAGGATTAATTTGTGGCAAATTAAATATAAGCCTGGTTGTGTTGTGGCTAATAGAGTATATATATGTCTTGTGTTTATTTATTGTTGTAGTCATTCCCAGCTGAATATCAGGTCCCACCCGCGCGCTTCCAAACATTTGATTGCTTGCCCGTACGTGCGTGTCATGTACGTAACTTTGATTAAATATATAAGCTTTATGAACCTTGGGTTAGGTGAACGGTTCTTTGGGCTGAGTGAGTGTGTGTGTTATGCAGGTGTTTGAATTGTATTGGCGGGTTATATATACGGGATCCTGTCCATATTACCCGCTCGAGCTATAACTAGCTCAAGCTAGTAGCTAGTAGCTAGGAGCTAGGAGCTAGCATAACAAACACCTAGGTGTTTTTGTGCGGGATTAATTTGTGGCATATTAAATATAAGCCTGGTTGTGTTGTGGCTAATAGAGTATATATATGTCTTGTGTTTATTTACTGTTGTAGTCATTCCCAGCTGAATATCAGGTCACCCCCGGCTCTCACAACATCTTCCACTCCCCACTAGTCCTTCACTTGCACTTTCCTCATTTAAAAATATTTCATCCTCGCTCCAATTAATGGGGAAATTGTCGCTTTCTCGGTCCGAATCTCTCTCACTTCATGCGGCCATCATTGTAAACAATAGGGAACTTTGCGTATATGTTCAACTGACTACGTCACGCTACTTCCGGTAGGGGCAAGCCTTTTTTTATCAGATACCAAAAGTTGCGATCTTTATCGTCGTTGTTCTATACTAAATCCTTTCAGCAAAAATATGGCAATATCGCGAAATGATCAAGTATGACACATAGAATAGATCTGCTATCCCCGTTTAAATAAAACAAATTCATTTCAGTAGGCATTTAAAAAACGTAATAGAATTTAAAAAAATGTTACTGAATGAGACACCCAGAATGTAAATGAAAATAAAGAATGTGGGATTTACAATATTAACTACGACCAATAAAACACTGAATATAGACAACATATGAATGTCACACCCCCTCTCCATCGACATATTTTACCATCAAGCGAAACGCAACAAACACAGTGAAATATGAACGCAAAGGGTAAAAAAAAAAACCCCCACCTACAATCTGATATATCTGATACATCACTAAGCTTTAGAACTTTGTTGTAAAAATCTCCTTCCGCATCTGTCCCTTGTTACAGCTCTTTTTTATTACCTACTCCGTGTTATATGTGTTTTATGTTGCACCAAGAAAAATTCCTAGTTTGTGAACCCGTTCTCAAACAATAGCAATAAAAACTAGGGATGTCCCGATCCGATATTGATATCGGAAATGAGTCCCATATTAGCCAAAAAAGTGAATATCGGATTTTATCGGACTGAATCTAAAAACTTCGATATAAGCGCTCCGATATAAGCTGTCCATTTACCGCTGCAGCACGTCTATAATAGGTGACTCTGGTTTGATCACACTCCAACACAGTAGGTGGCGGCAATGCCCCTTAATTAACGTCGGTGCCGGCCGCGGAAGAAGAGCGTCTCTGATCCAGCATGCACAGCCTGAGCCCGCGTCATCACAACAACGACGACGCGTGTGCTTGCAGCAAAGTGTAGCGATGTCGGCTGTGTGGAAGTATTTGAACGTAAACTCGGACAAAGACGTTGCCGCTAAATGCAACATTTGTCAGGCGCAAGTGAAAGAACACCACAAAAAAGAACATGAGGATTTTGGCGAGAGCAGCAAGGCGAAGCAACAAACCTCTGGCTCGCTTCAGCAAGCCACGCTGGCCGAAAGCTTTGCAAGACGTGACAAACTACCACGGGACAGCAAAAAGGCAATGGCCATAACAGAAAATATAGCCCAGTTTATTGTGCTTGATGACCAGCCCCTGTCGGTGGTGAGTAATGTCGGGTTTAAACACTTAATGGAGCACCTCCAACCTCGCTACATTATTCCTAGCCGCCACTACATTGTAGACCAGGGGTCACCAACGCGGTGCCCGCGGGCACCAGGTAGCCCGTAAGGACCAGATGAGTAGCCCGCTGGCCTGTTCTAAAAATAGCTCAAATAGCAGCACTTACCTGTGAGCTGCCTCTATTTTTTTTATTTTTTTTATTTACTAGCAAGCTGGTCTCGCTTTGCCCGACTTTTTTAATTCTAAGAGAGACAAAACTCAAATAGAATTTGAAAATCCAAGAAAATATTTTAAAGACTTGGATAACAAATTGGACCACTTGTTTAAATAAATTCATTAATTTTTTTACTTTGCTTCTTATAACTTTCATAAAGACAATTTTAGAGATAAAATACAACCTTAAAAATGATTTTAGGATTTTTAAACACATATACCTTTTTACCTTTCAAATTCCTTCCTCTTCTTTCCTGACAATTTAAATCAATGTTCAAGTAATTTTTTTATTTTTATTGTAAAGAATAATAAATACATTTTAATTTAATTCTTCATTTTAGCTTCTGTTTTTTCGACGAAGAATATTTGTAAAATATTTTTTTCAAACTTATTATGATTAAAATTCAAAAAAAATATTCTGGCAAATCTAGAAAATCTGTAGAATCTAATTTAAATCTTATTTCAAAGTATTTTGAATTTCTTTTAAAAATGTTGTTCTGGAAAATCTAGAAGAAATAATGATTTGTCTTTGTTAGAAATATAGCTTGGTCCAATTTGTTATAAGTGCAGATTAGATTTTAACCTATTTAAAACATGTCATCAAAATTCTAAAATTAATCTTAATCAGGAAAAATTACTAATGATGTTCCATAAATTATTTTTTTATTTTTTCAAAAAGATTCAAATCAGCTAGTTTTTGTCTTCTTTTTTTCGTTTGAATTTTGAATTTTAAAGAGTCGAAATTGAAGATAAACTATGTTTCAAAATTTAATTGTCATTTTTTTCGTGTTTTCTCCTCTTTTAAACCGTTCAATTAAATGTAAATATCATTAATTATTAATAATAACATAGAGTTAAAGGTAAATTGAGCAAATTGGCTATTTTTGGCAATTTATTGAAGTGTGTATCAAACTGGTAGCCCTTCGCATGAATCACTACCCAAGAAGTAGCTCTTGCTTTCAAAAAGGTTGGTGACCCCTGTTGTAGACAAAACTACAACCCCAGATGCACGAAGAGGTTAAAAAGTGTATTGCCGCACACAACACAACATATGCTGACAGTAAAAAAAAGAACTGAAGTGAACTTGAATTGTTTGCACTTTAAATCGTTTTTTTTTTTTTTTTTTTAAATTGGATTTATTTAGGTTATTTTTCAGGGTCTTCTAATTTATTTTTAATTGATTGTATTCAATTGTATAATTATGTTGGTATTAGTGGTTATTTTGCACTTTAAATATAACATTTTGTTTTTATTGGATTTTTTGAGGTAATACTCTTATGTTGAAGGTTAAAATTTATGTAACCAATTGGTTAATAATAAATGGGTCAGTTTTCCTATACCTACTCTTGCTGACTATTGTTTTCAGTTTTAACACTACAACATCAGTAACAGTAACATCACTTTTTCAAGCCTTTTCTAACATTCCACACAACAAAATAAGGAATAAATATATGTATGATTCGTGCCTATATTGTATCGTATTGATATCGGTGTCGGCCAATACTCAAGGCTACAATATCGGTATCGTATCGGAAGCGAAAAAGTTGTATCCGGACATCCCTAATAAAGACTAGTCTGATTCTGATTCTCTGACACCCGCATGTCAGGCTGGCCGCTCTGGAAACACTCTGTGGAAACACTCCCCACACACGGTGCTTGGTACCTCGTCTGAGCTGCTGTGACTTGGATTACCATAATAACTAGTATATCATGCAAAAGCACAGATTCCAACCATTGAAATATTTTGTATAGTTCAAGACTTACGGTCATTTGAAAACATCACTGCACATCATAATGGCAGCTACAGTTTCGATCGTAAAGATCTAATAACATTTTTTGGGAATGTCCGGCGGGCCAGATTGAAAAGCTCAACGGGCCGCATGTGGCCCCCGGGCCTTCATTTGCCCAGGTCTGCTATAGACTCACATTCATTTATTCAATGGGACATTTGCAAGAATTTTGTCAGTGGAAGTGTGGTGCATTTGATGAAATGCTCCTATTCTGTGGAACTTTAGCTTAGTCTTAACTCACATAGGACACATGCTTTTACTGTACATGCAATAGACTCACATTCATTTATTCAACGGGACATTTGCAAGAATTTTGTCAGTGGAAGTGTGGTGCATGTGATGAAATGCTCCTATTCTGTGGAACTTTAGCTTAGTCTTCTTAGCTCACATAGGACACAAGCTTGTACTAGCTATCGACCCACATTCATTTATTCAACGGTGACATTTGCTGAACAGGAAGTAGCTAGCTGCAAAGTATCTACAAGCTAACAAAAAAATGGTATAGTTTAAATTAACGTTACCTGTGGTGGACACTCCCATTTTCTTAAAAAATCTTCTTTGGCTTTAGCTAAGAACTCTTTCACTACAAAACAAAAACAAAAAAACAAGACATGTGTGAGACACCCAAAATGTTATTTCTGTTATTTTCAGGGTCAGGCACATTTCAAGGACTGAGTAAGGAAGGAAAAAGAGCACAAAAAACAACAACACACACCTAAACAGGAACAGCAAATTCATTAATGGGAAATTGTTGATAAAGTGATGCATTTTTTGGGAGGCTTTACAAAACTGCGAAACTGTTTAAAAGAACTACTAGGAGTGTGGGGTGAGGAAATCCTGACACATGGTCATCATACTGTAATAATAGGGCTTGAAAGTGTGATGTAGTAAACGCAATGCATTGTGGGTCCTTGCAGGCCTCTGAATAGCTTATTTCTGTAGCTGAAAGCAATATTATGTGCTTTTCTTCCAAAAGTTGGAAACGATTGTGACATCATTAACTGCCACAATGATTGATTCGGTGGGCAAAAAAGGATTTGGGAAAATTTTTCTCATTTTCAGCGAGTAAGCAAAGCCAAAGAAGTCGGGTTAGTGAGCTGATAAAGAGAATAGCCTGGATAGCAGCTGCGAGACCATCAACCATGACTTTTAACGTCATCACCTGGGTCATATTTTTATGTCCACGGCATTTTCAAAGTGGTAAGTTTGAACCAAAGCATGTTTTATTCAGTTTCACACATAGCATTTAGTAGGCTGTTAGCGTTAGCTGCAGGCTACAAACAACGTACAGTATTTTGGAAAAAAAATCATGCTATCTATTTACTTTGAGTCATGTGTACGCACAAAAATAAATAAGCATTGTTCGGAGAAGTAGCGCAATGATCAAAGTATTTAAAATGAATAACGGTTTGTGTTAACATACTCACTCCATCTCAGACACGTATGGAACAAAAAGCCGTAGATCGCAATCAATTTGAACGGAGGACAATGAGCCTTACCAGACTTTGCATTCTGAAATTCTTCACCGGTATAAAAACTGACTGCGTTGACGAAATATAGACAAGTTTGGCTTGGACAAAGGCAGCAGCTTCCTCAAATCTCTTGCCTATTGGACATGCTCATATAAATCAAGTCTTTAAATTTTTCTTATTTTTGCAGGGAGCAAGCTTTTCTCGGTTACGGTCCCTTGGCGTTTGAATTTTGTACGACCCATTTTGTCGCTCTCTCTCACATTACCGTTGGTACGGTAGAGCCATATGAACTCAAGCTTTGGCCAACAAAAATGGCTATCGTAGCCCCACACTAGGAATCGAAAGGGCAAGTGATTTTGCAATGCATTGTGGGGGCTAGCTAGCCATTGTTGTTGGACAAGGTATTTGTTTACAAGGCTGTACTCAACCAGCGGTATTATGAGAGAGAGCAACAAACTGGATTAAAATGAATGCCATCCATCCATCCATCTTCTTCCGCTTATCCGAGGTCGGGTCACGGGGGCAGCAGCCTAAGCAGGGAAGCCCAGACTTCCCTCTCCTTAGCCACTTGGTTCAGCTCTTCCCGGAGGATCCCGAGGCGTTCCCAGGCCAGCCGGGAGACATAGTCTTCCCAACGTGTCCTGGGTCTTCCCCGTGGCCTCCTACCGGTCGGGTGGCATCCCGACCAGATGCCCGAACCACCTCATCTGGCTCCTCTCCATGTGGAGGAGCAGTGGTTTTACTTTGAGCTCCCCCCGGATGACAGAGCTTCTCACCCTATCTTCAAGTTTCAAGTTTCAAGTTTATTCACAATACCATACAACAATTGCAATAGTAGTGAATATCATTTAAAGATATTGGTAAGTGAAAGGGTCCCCCAAATAAGCTAAAAGAAGCTTTTGACAGGGGGTCCACAGGACAGTTTATATATGGAATGATGAAAAAATGGTAGCAAGTCTCTAAGGGAGAGACCCGCCACCCGGCGAAGGAAACTCATTTGGGCCGCTTGTACCCGTGATCTTGTCCTTTCGGTCATAACCCAAAGCTCATGACCATAGGTGAGGATGGGAACGTAGATCGACCGGTAAATTGAGAGCTTTGTCTTTCGGCTCAGCTCCTTCTTCACCACAACGAATCGATACAGCGTCCGCATTACTGAAGACGCCGCACCGATCCGAAGTCGATCTCACATCCACTCTTCCCTCACTCGTGAACAAGACTCCGAGGTACTTGAACTCCTCCACTTGGGGCAGGGTCTCCTCCCCAACCCGGAGATGATAAAATGAATGGTATGAAAGAAAAAACTGTACCGAAACAAACTGGACCCTGTTCCGAAGCTAGCCACCTTAAAACACAAGTACAATTTAAAATTGTTGGAATTGATCCAAAAGAGCACGTCCAATAGACGAGATTGAAGAAAGCTGCCGGACGAATCCTGTCAGAGTCAGTTTTTATACAGGTCAAACATTTAAGGATGCCAAGTTGGGAAAGGCTGACGGACAAACCGACTTTGGGTGTGTGCAAGACCTCGGAATTTAACATCAGAAAGAGAAGACCGTCGTCCTTTCAGGCAAGTCAACAGGACTGTGTCTCCTGGACAAATTTGTTTCAAACTTAATATATTTAAAGTCTGAAATACACTCTGTATTCATGTGGGAAATATCTAGTTTCCTCAGTTATTGATCTATGAACATGGGTATTGCTTTTTTCCCCAAACTCTGTACGTTGTTCGTAACTCGCAGCTACCTTGGCTATCAATAAATGCTACAAAACATGCTTTGATTCAAACTCATCGGTGCGAAAATGCAGTGAACACACCAACATGTACCAGGTGATGACGTTAAAAGTCATGTTTGATGGTCTCACGGCTGCTATTCGCCGTTTCTTTATTAGCTTAATAGCACCACTTCCTTGGCTTTGCTTTCACGCTGGAAATGAGAAAAATCTTACCAAATGCTTTTTTCCGTGAAGCGATAATGACCATGACTGTGGCAGTCCATGGTGCTGCACGTTCGAGCCATGTTTTCAACTTGTTTGAAGACAAAAAAAACTTAAGCATAGAATCTTGCATTCAACCGAGTAAATAAGCTATTCCGAGTCCAGCGAGACCCACAATGCAAAGCGTTTCCACGTCACACGTTCAAGCTACATAGGCAAGCAGGGCAAAGTGCAGAACGTAGCAGGGATCAAAGTGCAAGCATTGGATGGAACAAATTGTGGAAGGTCACAGCAGACATGAGAAGTCCAGAGTCACAGAGGTACCCAGGACCATATACAGTACTGTAGTACGGTAGTACGTAGAGTAGGACACAATAGATCCCATCTAAAGATTGTTCCCTTCTGTGACTGAAGATGTCTCAGAGAAAAGTGAGCGTACCAAAAGTCTCTACAAGATCGCCAAGGGTTTTCAGGAACATTGAGCCAGATGGGTGGAAGTGATGAGGAAGAAAAGAAGAGCAGAAGACATTTATGAGATGTTACACTTTGTGATGGAAGTGGATTCAACGTAACACACACACACACACACACACACACACACACACGCACACACATGATACACTCCCTACCGCCTGACCATGGAGGACTATTTTCCTCCAAAGCCTCTGGGAACTCTAAAAACAGTCAAAAGTGTTTAGTATTACGTGAGAACAATAAAAGCTTTATTGTTTCAGGTGAATTTGTCCGCCCAGACGGACTTAATAGTTCGCTTGGATTAGGTCAGGTTCTGATCCGCTTGTACCAGAAAGAAACTTACAAACAACAGCAGGGAAAAGACACACATAAAACACTTATACAGTGGTGGTCAAAAGTGTACATACACGTGTAAAGAACATGATGTCATGGCTGTCTTGACTTTACAATCATTTCTTATTTTTTTGTGATGTAGTGATTGGAGCACATACTTGTTGGTCACAAAAAACATTTATGAAGTTTGCTTCTTTAATGAATTTATTACGGGTCTACTGAAAATGTGAGGGTGAAAAGTATACATACAGCAATGTTAATATTTGCTTCCTTGGCAAGTTGACCTGCAATAAGGCGCTTTTGGTAGCCATCCACAAGCTTCTGCTTGACCACTTGACCACTAAATTGCTGCAGTTCAGCTAAATGTGTTGCTTTTCTGACATGGACTTGTTTCTTCAGCATTGTCCACACCTTTAAGTCAGGACTTTGGGAAGGCCATTCTAAAACCTTCATTCTAGCCTGATTTAGCCATTCCTTTACCACTTTTGAGGTGTGTTTGGGGTCATTGTCCTGTTGGAACACCTAACAAGACCCAACCTCCGGGCTGATGGTTTTAGCTTGTCCTGAAGAATTTGGAGCTAATCCTCCTTTTTCATTGTCCCATTTAAAGCAGCAGTTCCATTGGCAGCAAAACAGGCCCAGAGCATAATACTACCACCACCATGCTTGACGGTAGGCATGGTGTTCTTGGGATTTCATCTGACATCACATGGACAAAGATAAGACCTTCTGGAGGAAATTTCTGTGGTCAGATGAAACAAAAATTGAGCTTATTGGCCATAATATATTGGCCACAAGTATATGTACACTGTTGACCACGACTGTATATATGTATGTGTATATATATATATATATATATATATATATATATATATATATATATATATATATATATATATATATATATATATATATATATATATATACACACATATGTGTAGTAGGCCTGAGCGATATATTGATTGTATCAATAAATAAAAATAAATAAACTATGTTTTTCTCCTCTTGCCCTGGAATATTTTTGCCCTCATGAGCTTCCGTAGCCCTCGCCCGTCCCTTACTTCCCTCGCGGAGTTCCACAATCCTAGCAAAACAGGGCTAATGCTCATGATAACGAGACGTTTGTTCCAAAAAAAAAAAAAAAAAGTCTTGTCAGTGCTTTAAAATTGGGGCCCCAGGTGTGGAACAAGTGACTGCTCGCTGCAAAGTTTCTTTCAAAAAGGCAGCATCACAACGACTTTACTCCAGCATGTGAAACAGCACTGAGGCGAGTGGGGGGGAAATGCAAGTCTTTGCGAGGCGAACAAGAACGCAACAACAAACTCCGCCTGAGAGGTAGCGTCCTGTGGCGAAATGGTTTGCACAAGGTAGCATCTACAGCAGGGGTCACCAACCTTTTTGAAAGCAAGAGCTACTTCTTGGGTAGTGATTAATGCGAAGGGCTACCAGTTTGATACACACTTCAATAAATTGCCGGAAATAGCCAATTTGCTCAATTTACCTTTAACTCTATGTTATTATTAATAATTAATGATATTTACACTTAATTGAACGGTTTAAAAGAGGAGAAAACATGAAAAAAAATGACAATTAAATTTTGAAACATAGTTTATCATCAATTTCGACTCTTTAAAATTCAAAATTCAACCGAAAAAAAGAAGAGAACTAGCTAATTTGAATCTTTTGGAAAAAATTAAAAAAAATAATTTATGGAACATCCTTAGTAATTTTTCCTGATTAAGATTAATTTTAGAATTTTGATGACATGTTTTAAATAGGTTAAAATCCAATCTACACTTTATAGAATATATAACAAATTGGACCAAGCTATATTTCTAACCAAGACAAATCATTATTTCTTCTAGATTTTCCAGAACAAAAATTTTAAAAGAAATTCAAAAGACTTTGAAATAAGATTCAAATTTAATTCTACAGATTTTCTAGATTTGCCAGAAATTTTTATGTATAATATTTCACAAATATTCTTCGTCGAAAAAACAGAAGCTAAAATGAAGAATTAAATTAAAATTGATTTATTATTCTTTACAATAAAAAAAAATTAATTACTTGAACATTGATTTAAATTGTCAGGAAAGAAGAGGAAGGAATTTAAAAGGTAAAAAGGTATATGTGTTTAAAAATCCTAAAATCATTTTTAAGGTTGCATTTTTCCTCTAAAATTGTCTTTCTAAAAGTTATAACAAGCAAAGTAAAAAAATGTATGAATTTATTTAAACAAGTGAAGACCAAGTCTTTAAAATATTTTCTTGGATTTTCAAATTCTATTTGAGTTTTGTCTCTCTTAGATTTAAAAATGTCAGGCAAAGCGAGACCAGCTTGCTAGTAAATAAATACAATTTAAAAAATAGAGGCAGCTCACTGGTAATTGCTGCTATTTGAGCTATTTTTAGAACAGGCCTGCGGGCTACTCATCTGGTTTTTACGGGCTACCTGGTGCCCGCGGGCACCACGTTGGTGACCCCTGATCTACAGTATGGTGATACAAGGAGAACAATGCACACAGCCATCACAAAAGCAGTCACTCTCCACATCCAAACAGCTCGTAAGCTAAAAAACACTTGTGCAATTTACCGCATTTAATCATCAAGTTATGAATATATTACATGTGCAATGACTTTAGTACACGCTAACATGGAGTGGCCAGGATACTTCAGGGAAAAGCCTGCGTTTATCCACTTAGTAAAACTATGTAGTCATCTCAATTTTTTACTTGATTTATTTGCATGTACAATACTACATTTTTATTTACAGCAGTTATTTTATTCAAAACATAAGTATTAGGTTTGTACTTGATAGAACTGATTGATTTTAATTACTATTTAATGATCATTGGAATCTTTTTATTGAACCGAACCGAAACCCCCGTACCGAAACGGTACAAATACAAATACACGTACCGTTACACCCCTACTAGTCATGCAAAAAAAACTGACCACCGAAAACGGATGCTGTGATGGAGTAAACAAGACCCACGGGGTTGTCTGGTAGCGTTGTCAGCATGTCTGTGATGTGGACGTAACTTTTAATTATATCCCAGATATACCCGCGGACAGCCGTCTACAAAATGTGCAAATATTCAAAATGACAGTGGCGGCTTTTAAGGGGAGAAAGTCCAACTGGAGCAGCAGTGGCAAGCAAGTGTGACGTCATGCTCGCGTTTCGTCGGGTACATCGAGAAGTAGAGTCCCTAAAAACGAGTATGTTTTATAATAACACCAGAAAAAGATGCTAGATGTGTTGCTAGTCGTTTTTAATAAAGAAAAAGTCACTAAAAGTCTCAAGAAAGTACATTGTACAATTAAAAATACAGCATAATATACACTATATTGCCAAAAGTATTTGGCCACCCGCCTTGACTCACATATGACCTTGAAGTGCCATCCCATTCCTAACACACAGGGTTCAATATGACCTTTTGCAGCTATTACAGCTTCAACTCTTCTGGGAAGGCTGTCCACAAGGTTGCGGAGTGTGTTTATAGCAATTTTCCACCATTCTTCCAAAAGCGCATTGGTGAGGTCACACACTGATGTTGGTGGAGAAGGCCTGGCTCTCAGTCTCCGTTCTAATTCATCCCAAAGGTGTTCTATCGGGTTCAGGCCAGGACTCTGTGCAGGCCAGTCAAGTTCATCCCCTTGCTTTGTGCACTGGTGCACAGTCATGTTGGAAGAGGAAGGGGCCTGCTCCAAACTGTTCCCACAAGGTTGGGAGCATGGAATTGTCCAAAATGTTTTGGTATCCTGGAGCATTCAAAGTTCCTTTCACTGGAACTAAGGGGCCAAGCCCAACCCCTGAAAAACAACCCCACACCATAATTCCTCCTCCACCAAATTTCACACTCGGCACAATGCAGTCTGAAATGTAGCGTTGTCCTGGCAACCTCCAAACCCAGACTGGTCCATCAGATGGACAAGTGTGATTCATCAGTCCAGAGAAGGCGTCTCCACTGCTCTAGAGTCCAGTGGTGACGTGCGTTACACCACTGCATCCCACGCTTTGCATTGGACTTGGTGATGTATGGCTTAGATGCTGGTGCTCGGCCATGGAAACCCATTCCATGAAGCTCTCTGCGTACTGTATGTGGGCTAATTGGAAGGTTACATGAAGTTTGGAGCTCTGTAGCAACTGACTGTGCAGAAAGTCTTTGCACTATGCTGACCTCTCTGTCAGTTTACCTGGCCTACCACTTGGTGGCTGAGTTGCTGTTGTTCCCAAACTCTTCACTTTTCTTATAATAAAGTTGACTTTGGAATATTTAGGAGCGAGGAAATTTCACGACTGGATTTGTTGCACAGGTGGCATCCTGTGACAGTTCCACGCTGGAAATCACTGAGAGCGGCCCATTCTTTCACAAATGTTTGTAGAAACAGTCTCCATGCCTAAGTGCTTGATTTAAGTGCTGTCTAGAGCTCGGCAGAGTAACCGTGTAATACTCTTCCATATCAGTAGGTGGCAGCAGGTAGCTAATAGCTTTGTAGATGTCTGAAACAGCGGGAGGCAGTGTGCAGGTAAAAAGGTATCGAATGCTCAAACCAAAAATAAACAAAAGGTGAGTGCCCCTAAGAAAAGGCATTGAAGCTAAGGGAAGGCTATGCAGAATGAAACTAAAACTGAACTGGCTACAAAGTAAACTAAAACAGAATGCTGGACGACAGCAAAGACTTACTGTGGAGCAAAGACGGCGTCCATAAAGTACATCCGAACATGACATGACAATCAACAACATCCACACAAAGAAGAATAAAATCAACTGAAATATTCTTGATTGCTAAAACAAAGTAGATGCGGGAAATATCGCTCAAAGGAAGACATGAAAACTGCTACAGGAAAATACCAAAAAAAGAGAAAAAGCCACCAAAATAAGAGCACAAGACAAGAAGTAAAACACTACACACAGGAAACAAGTCCAAATAAGTCAGGGTGTGATGTGACAGGTGGTGACAGTACACCTACTTTGAGACAAGAGCTATAGTGATGCACGCTTGCTTATGCTTTAAAGTCAAATCCAACAATTGCGACAACGACTTTTTACTGACAACTGAGTTTCGTTTTTTAATGATTTCTGCTAATGGTGTGCCTCCGCATTTTTT
The DNA here is from genome assembly GCF_033978785.1 of Entelurus aequoreus. Lineage (NCBI taxonomy): Eukaryota > Metazoa > Chordata > Actinopteri > Syngnathiformes > Syngnathidae > Entelurus > Entelurus aequoreus. The sequence continues at coordinate 49,890,771 of NC_084749.1, forward strand.
CAACGCAAAAAATGTGCCTCGGCTCTAAAAAGGTTGAAAAGCGCTGACTTACTGAGCCGATCCCACGCCACGGTGAAGTCCGAGACGCGAGGCGCCTCGTTCTCCTGTCCTCTCAGCTCCTGGCTAGTTTTACGACACCTGTGGAAAAGGCGGCTGGCGAATGACTGATCTCTTCCCTGGGCCATTCCCAGCTTTGATCGTTTCCCCAATGTTTTACAGAGAAAAGGCCGGCGAGCAAAGTCACAGTTCCCAGACGCGGTGAGAAAGAGCAGTTTCCTGTTCGCCTGTCAAGTGCTCTGCAACGCTCGGCTAACCACAGCAACTTAAGCTTCCTGTTCCGAGCACTTCAGTCTCAGTGGCCATGTTTTGTCCTTCTGCACGCCTCCTCTGCACTTGCATGTTGTGATAGAACACACCTTGCATTGTAAAATGATCACACCATGTGAAGGCATTTGTTGTAGAAATGTCCTGAGGCTGTGCAATTTAGGTGAGGACCAACATTTGGGGAAACATTTTAAAAAATCAAAAAACTGCAGTTCAGTAAGCAAAATAACGTGCTGTGTTTTTTTTGTGATGCTACCACAGAGAGGTACCAATAAGGGCGAAGAGAAAAATGTGGTGATGACATCAATGGTTTAAGCAGGGGGTCTCCAAACTTTTTTTGCCCTGGGGGCCGCAATAGGCTACAAAAATGTGGTAGAGGGCCGAAAGCTGACTGCATGTAAAGTAACATATTCTTATATATACACATATACATATATATATACATACATATATACGTATGTATGTAAATTAGGGGTGTAACGGTACGTGTATTTGTATTGAACTGTTTCGGTACGGGGGTTCCGGTTCGGTTCGGAGGTGTACCGAACGAGTTTCCACACGGACATATTAAGTAGCGTAACGCACGTTGTGTAAACAATGCACACCGAGGCACAACACACGGCATGCTAGCAGCTAACGGGCTACGATAGACTGACCATACGTCTTCTTTTCACCGGGCATGTCCTCTTTTGCGGAGCTGTCAGGGCGGAGTTTCTTAAATGCCTCAAATGTCCGGCATTTTGAGTTAGGGTTGCGTGTGTTTTCAATGTACGTTCAGGGTTAAGAAGGGGTTCAAAACAAAACAAACAGCAGCATTGGTGAGGGAGGGACAGAGACAGAGAGAGAGAGAGAGAGTTATGATAAACGCGCATGCGTCGCCAGGCTCTGCTTTTTATCCATAGATTTATCACATTTAATGTTTTATTATCTATAGCAGGGGTGTCAAAAGTGTGCCCCAGAGGCCATTTGCGGCCCACAGCTAATGTTTTAAAGGCCCACGGCACATTCTAAAAATACTATTAAAATAAACAAAAACATAATAAAAGTGAAATAAAAAAGCTTAAAGGTTAAATGTGAATTAGAAAAAGTTGCAATGTTGACTAATAAAACAAAGCTGTTTTATTTTCTTTCAAACTGTCATTGCTCAAAACATAATATTAAATCAAAATCAATGTTATTATGAATTATTAACCTATCCAAGGTTCCCATTACTTCACATCAAATATTACACTAAGAAAAATATTTTTGGTGGAAGATTTTGCAAATTTGGTAAATAAATAACCCCAAAATGTATATTGAACCGAACCGTGACCTCTAAACCGAGGTACGTACCGAACCAAAATTTGTGTGTACTATTACACCCCTAATGTAAATGTATATAGTATATATATGTGTGTATATATGTACAGTATATAGGATAGGATAGGATAAAACTTTATTGTCATTGCACAAGTACAACGAAACTAGATATGTATATATATATAAATATGTCTATATATATATAGATATATATATATATATAGATATATATATATAGATATATATATATATCTATATATATATATATATATATATATATATATATATATCTATCTATATATATATATATATATATATATATATATATATATATATATATAGACATATATGTATGTGTGGGAAAAAAATCACAAGACTATTTCATCTCTCAGGAGATGAAATAGTCTTGTGATTTTTTTCCCACACATACATATTACGCTCTACCACGGTATCGAGCACTATTTTTTGGATAATCTAATTAAGACATATATATAGACATATATCTATATATATATATATATATATATATATATATATATATATATATATATATATATATATATATATATATATATATATTAGGGCTGCAACTAACGATTAATTTGATAATCGATTAATCTGTCGATTATTACTTCGATTAATCAATTAATAATCGGATAAAAGAGACAAACTACATTTCTATCTTTTCCAGTATTTTATTGAAAAAAAACAGCATACTGGCACCATACTTATTTTGATTATTGTTTCTCAGCTGTTTGTACATGTTGCAGTTTATAAATAAAAATAAATAAATAAAAGTTTATTTAAAAAAAATAAAAAATAAAAAATATTTTTTTTAAAAGCCTCTGCGCATGCGCATAGCATAGATCCAACGAATCGATGACTAAATTAATCGGCAAATATTTTTATAATCGATTTTAATCGGTTTAATCGATTAGTTGTTGCAGCCCTAATATATATACAGTATATATAAAATGGGAGCCATTATCTCGCTGCTTGGCCACCGCTGCTGCCCACTGCTCCCCTCACCTCCCAGGGGGTGATCAAGGTTGATGGGTCAAATGCAGAGAATAATTTCGCCACACCTAGTGTGTGTGTGACAATCATTGGTGCTTTAACTTTAATATATATGGATATATAATTAATAGGGGTGTAACGGTACACACAAATTTGGGTTCGGTACGTACCTCGGTTTAGAGGTCACGGTTCGGTTCATTTTCGGTACAGTAAGAAAACAACAAAATATACATTTTGGGGTTATTTATTTACCAAATTTGCAAAATCTTCCACCAAAAATATTTTTCTTAGTGTAATATTTGATGTGAAGTAATGGGAACCTTGGATAGGTCAATAATTCATAATAACATTGATTTTGATTCAATATTATGTTTTGAGCAATGACAGTTTGAAAGAAAAAAAAAACAGCTTTGTTTTATTAGTCAACATTGCAAATTTTCCTAAATTACATTTAACCTTTAAGCTTTTTTATTTCACTTTTGTTATGCTTTTGTTTATTTTAATAGTATTTTTAGAATGTGCCGTGGGCCTTTAAAACATTAGCTGTGGGCCGCAAATGGCCTCCGGGGCATACTTTTGACACCCCTGCTATAGATAATAAAAAATTAAATGCGATAAATCTATGGATAAAAAGCAGAACCTGGCGACGCATGCGCGTTTATCATAACTCTCTCTCTTTCTGCCCCTCCCTCACCAATGCTGCTGTTTGTTTTGTTTTTAACCCCTTCTTAACCCTGAACGTACATTGAAAATACACGCAACCCTAACTCAAAATGCCGGACATTTGAGGCATTTAAGAAACTCCGCCCTGACAGCTCCTCAAAAGAGGACATGTCCGGTGAAAAGAGGACGTATGGTCAGTCTATCCTAGCCCGTTAGCTGTTAGCATGCCATGTGTTGTGCCTCGGTGTGCATTGTTTACACAACGTGCGTTACGCTACTTAATATGTCCGTGTGGAAACTCGTTCGGTACACCTCCGAACCGAACCAGAACCCCCGTACCGAAACGGTTCAATACAAATACACATACTGTTACACCCCTACTAATTAATAATTAATGTAACTGGATATTAAGAGTATGTGAAAGTTGGACTCCTACCTTGTTTACTTCCATGACGACCTCCTTAAAGTTTTGTCATTAATCAGAAATATCAAGCAGCTAAATGCTCTAAACATGGAAAAGTGTGGAGAATGTTTAGCATTTTTCCCATCATGTGTTGTAATTGATTTAAGTGGGTGTAATTCTGATTTTTTATGGTGCATGTTTTATTTAATGTCCACAAAACAATTTGTTATGTGAGACCATGTCTGTTGGCATTTAGTGTTGATTCGATTATTTTTTTTGCACCATGACTAGGAAAGGTTGCTTGCAAGTGAATGGCAGCATATAAAATGAATTTGAATCTCCCTGCGGCCGGATACCTTTTAAACTCATGACGTCTTGCGGGCCAAATTGAAGACGCTGGTTTAAAGTGACAATAAGTGAACATTAATAACAGAAACGGAAAAAAAGTACAGGATAAGCGTCGCGAAGTCAGCTGTCAGCTTAAAGGCCTACTGAAAGCCACTACTACCGACCACGCAGTCTGATAGTTTATACATCAATGATGAAATCTTAACATTGCAACACATGCCAATACAGCCGGGCTAACTTATAAAGTGACTTTTAAAACTTCCCGGGAAATATCCGGCTGAAACGTCGCGGTATGATGACGTATGCGCGTGACGAAGTCCGAGTAACGGAAGTTATGGTACCCGTAGAATCCTATACAAAAAGCTCTGTTTTCATTTCATAATTCCACAGTATTCTGGACATCTTTTGCAATTTGTTTAATGAACAATGAAGGCTGCAAAGAAGACAGTTGTAGGTGGGATCGGTGTATTAGCAGCGGACTACAGCAACACAACCAGGAGGACTTTGTTGGAGCGCTAGCCGCGCTAGCCGCGCTAGCCGCCGACCTCACCTTGACTTCCTACGTCTCCGGGCCGCCAAACGCATCGGGTGAAGTCCTTCGTCCTTCTGCCGATCGCTGGAACGCAGGTGAGCACGGGTGTTGATGAGTAGATGAGGGCTGGCTGGCGTAGGTGGAGAGCTAATGTTTTTAGCATAGCTCTGTGAGGTCCCGTTGCTAAGTTGCTAAGTTAGCTTCAATGGCGTCGTTAGCACAGCATTGTTAACCTTCGCCAGCCTGGAAAGCATTAACCGTGTATTTACATGTCCACGGTTTAATAGTATTGTTGATTTTCTATCTATCCTTCCAGTCAGGGGTTTATTTTTTTGTTTCTATATGCAGTTAAAGCACGATGCTATCACGTTAGCTCGTAGCTTAAGCATTTCGCCGATGTATTGTCGTGGAGATAAAAGGCACTGAATGTCCATTTGGCGTTCTCGACTCTCATTTTCAAGAGGATATAGTATCCCAGGTGGTTTAAAATACAAATCTGTGATCCACAATAGAAAAAGGAGAGAGTGTGGAATCCAATGAGCCAGCTTGTACCTAAGTTACGGTCAAAGCGAAAAAAGATACGTCCTGCACTGCCTCTCAAGTCCTTCACTGTAACGTTCCTCATCTACGAATCTTTCATCCTGGCTCAAATTAATGGGGTAATCATCACTTTCTCGGTCCGAATCTCTCTCGCTCCATTGTAAACAACGGGGAATTGTGAGGAATACTAGCTCCTGTGACGTCACGCTACTTCCGCTACAGGCAAGGCTTTTTTTTATCAGCGAGCAAAAGTTGCCAACTTTATCGTCGATTTTCTCTATTAAATCCTTTCAGCAAAAATATGGCAATATCGCGAAAGGATCAAGTATGACACATAGAATGGATCTGCTATTCCCGTTTAAATAAAAAAAAATAATTTCAGTAGGCCTTTAACCACCCCTTAAAATTCCGGGACTTTTTTTGGGCTAAATGGCAGAAAAAAATCTTATCAAAAGTACAAATGAAGCTGTCACTGAACCATTGCGAGGAGAGGCTTGAGAGGTGGTTGGGCTTTTTTAAAAGATAAAAAGCTATTTTTTTGTCCCCAAAAGTCAAAAAGTGTCCACATGCAACTGATATTTCAGGTTCACCTATACTTTTTTCTGAAAGTCTTGTCTTTCAACACACTCTAGTCATGACTGCATGCTAAATGTGTCTGTGAGTGGGTGAATGTGACGTAGAATGCAAAGCAGGTATAGTAAAGCCCTAAATAAACACAGACCAGTTACTATTTTTACTGTTCATAAACCTAGGCCTGGACCCATAAATATTGTGTCCCACAAATTATTGCCGATATATGATTTTCACAATTAGCGTATTTTCCGTTCTATACAGTGCACTGGTGTATAAGCCACACCCACAAAATTTTTGGGAAAAAAAAATGGTTTCCAATAAAATAGCCGCACTGGACCATATTCCGCAGATATATACGTTGTAAAATTAGTTATTTACACATAAATATTCTGTAAATGTTTATTTATAATTGTTTCCAAACGGTGTCTGTAACACGGCAGTAAAACGGCTGATCAAACAAAACAGAAGTCATGGTCAAGGACCCACTAGCTGCAGAAACTTGCTCTCCAATCAGCTAAACAGACTCGAAAACTCCCCGGTGACGTTTTGGTGAATTTACTGAGGAATTTGTGAAAGTGAAACAATACAAACATGACACAAACCTCCCTAATTGTTAGAAAGCCCGCTGTTTAATGTTTGTGTTTATGCTTCACTTTGGCCAGCGCCGTTTTGAGCTACTAATTTTGGTGGTCCTTGAACTCACCGTAGTTTGTTTACACATACAACTTTCTCCGACCAGACCGAGAAAGACGTGTTCTATGCCACTCCTTCTTTGTCTCATTTTGTCCACCAAATGTTTTATACTGTAGGTGAATGCACAAAGGTGAACTTTGTTGATGTTATTGTGTGACGTACTAATCAGGCATATTTGGTCAGTGCGTGGCTGCAGGCTAATCGATGCTAACATGCTGTATGTACATATTGCATCACTATGCCTTGTTTGTAGGTATATTTGAGCTTAATGAACTTCCTTGACTTATGTTCTCTGGTTATTTCATTTATATTTGCATGTCTCATGACATATTGTCTGTATGTAATATTGGCTGCATTTATCATAGTTGTTTGTGTGCCATGTTGTTCCAGACCACAGCAAACGTTATCATTTTGTTCCAGACCACAGCAAACGTTATAAACTAATATAGCTAATATGGACACTTACATCATGTGTTGTCTTCATTATAACACGTATATAAAACTTGTAAAGTCATTTTAATAGTAGGCTAATATAACTGATGTATACACTTACATCATGTGTTGCCTTCATTATAACACTTATATAAGACGTTTAAAGTTATTTTGATAGTAGGCTAATATAAATAATATAAACACTTACAGCATGTGTTGTCTTCATTATAACACTTATATAAGACTTTTAAAGTCATTTTGATAGTAGGCTAGTATAGACACTTACATCAAGTGTTGTCTTCATTACAACACTTATATAAGATGTTTAAAGTTATTTTGATAGTAGGCTAATATAGCTAATATAGACACTTACATAGTGTGTTGTCTTTATTATAACACTTATAAAATACTTTTAAAGTCATTTTGATAGTAGGCTAACATAGCTAATATAGACACTTACATCATGTGTTGTCTTCATTATAACACTTATATAAGACTTTTAAAGTCATTTTGATAGTAGGCTAATATAGACACTTACATCATGTGTTGTCTTCATTATAACACTTATATAAGACTTTTAAAGTCATTTTGATAGTAGGCCAATATAGCTAATATAGACACTTACATCATGTGTTGCCTTCATTATAACACTTAAATAAGACTTTTAAAGTAATTTTGATAGTAGGCTAATATAGACACTTACATCAAGTGTTGTCTTCATTACAACACTTATATTAGATGTTTAAAGTTATTTTGATAGTAGGCTAATATAGCTAATATAGACACTTACATAGTGTGTTGTCTTTATTATAACACTTATAAAATACTTTTAAAGTCATTTTGATAGTAGGCTAACATAGCTAATATAGACACTTACATAGTGTGTTGTCTTTATTATAACACTTATAAAATACTTTTAAAGTCATTTTGATAGTAGGCTAATATAGCTAATATAGACACTTACATCAAGTGTTGTCTTCATTACAACACTTATATAAGATGTTTAAAGTTATTTTGATAGTAGGCTAATATAGCTAATATAGACACTTACATAGTGTGTTGTCTTTATTATAACACTTATAAAATACTTTTAAAGTCATTTTGATAGTAGGCTAACATAGCTAATATAGACACTTACATCATGTGTTGTCTTCATTATAACACTTATATAAGACTTTTAAAGTCATTTTGATAGTAGGCTAATATAGCTAATATAGACACTTACATCATGTGTTGCCTTCATTATAACACTTAAATAAGACTTTTAAAGTCATTTTGATAGTAGGCTAATATAGACACTGACATTATGTGTTGCCTTTATCATAACATTTATATAAGACTTTAAGTCATTTTGATAGTAGGCTAATATAGACACTTACATCATGTGTTGTCTTCATTATAATAACACTTATATAAGACTTTTAAAGTCATTTTGATAGTAGGCTAATATAGACACTGACATTATGTGTTGCCTTTATCATAACATTTATATAAGACTTTTAAAGTCATTTTGATAGTAGGCTAATATAGACACTTACATCATGTGTTGCCTTCATTATAACACTTAAGGCTTTTAATTTTTTCACGGCTCCAGACAGATTACTTTTTCATATTTTTGGTCCGATAAAGCTTGTGGGTCTACAGTGAAGCACACAGGACTGTTGACAACACCCACTTAAGCTACCAAATATGGTCCCTTGCCCGATAAGAGGCTAAGATTATGTCAAAAACAGTTTTATAACACCCACCGGTATGCAGAGATAAACTATCTACACGTTACCATATTCTCTGACGGTACAAGCGCATGATGCACTTGTTGGATGCTAAACCACACTCTAAGAAAAACTGTTGAACTTTATTTTCATGCAAATTTGTAACACGACACTTTATTAATGCGTATAGAGCAGGGGTCGGCAACCCGCGGCTCCGGAGCCGCATGCGGCTCTTTGACCACTCTGATGCGGCTCAGCTGCATACTTGCCGACCCCCCGATTTTCCCAGGAGACTTGTGGATCTCAGTGCTTCTCTATGAAAACTCCAAGGGCAATTATAATCATATTTTCACTCTAATTACTAAATAAAGGGCGTGCTGTAAATGCACTACAGTAATTGTCCTCTATAGCATTTAAAACAGCGTGCCAGCCCGGCCACATGTTGTATGTAGCTTCTACTTGAACGCGTAGGAGACAGCAAAGCATACTTACTCATCAGCCACACAGCTTACACTGACGGTAGTGTAACACAACACAACCAATACCCAGAATCCCATGCAGCCCTAACTCTTCCGGTCTAGATTATACACCCCCGCTACCACCAAACCCCCCCACACATCAACCCTCCCCCCCTCCGTGCGTCGGTTGAGCGGAAGAGTTAGGGCTGCATGGGATTCTGGGTATTTGTTGTGTTGTGTTTATGTTGTGTTACAGTGCAGATGTTCTCCAGAAATGTGTTTGTCATTCTTTTTTGGTGTGGGTTCAAAGTGTGGCGCATATTTGTAACGTAACAGTGTTAAAGTTGTTTTTGTACGGCTACCGTCAGTGTAAGCTGTGTGGCTGTTGAAGTAGTACGCCTTGCTGTCACTTACGTGAGCAAGCACAAGCTGCATTCTACATGTGGTTGAGCAGGTACACTGTTTGGGCAGACTGTAGAGGGCGCCAAAAGCAGTGCCATCACGCCCTGAATTTCGGGAGTCTCCCGGCAAGTATGACGCTATCAAGCGCCATTCATTCAAAACTGGCGGGCCGCGCTAACATCAAATTTCCATATTAAGGTGCGTGCCGGTGCGTGTGTCTGAGACCCCTGGTTAACATAGCACAAAGCAATTTAAGCTTTGTATGCGATGATTTTCATTTAAATTTTTTTATTTTTTTTTGTGGCTCCCATTATTTTCTTTAATTTGTGAAACTTGCCAAAATGGCTCTTTGAGTGGTAAAGGTTGCCGACCCCTGGTATAGAGTGTCAAGTCTCCTGCCCTGTTGGCCTGAATCTAAATGTAAACATGCTTCTTATGGGCTTTGCTGTTTGCATTACAGTACCATGCAGACTGTCAACACTACATTCCTTGCTGCTGGACAGGAACTACTGGTTCTCAATAAGACCACCTTTAAGGCCGCGTGGAGAACTGCCAGTTAGAAAGGAGGTCAAGATAAGTACTGTGTGTATGTGTGTGTTCTTGTATTCCTACCCTTCTTGAGACATGAAGAAGGAAAATTATCTTCCATATGAGGAGGTGTGAACAAGTGATGACATAAATCAATAACATTGAGTTTGAGTTTGAGTTTATTTCGAACATGCAAGCATACAACATGATACATCACAATTTCCATCTAATAGACAATGTCTCATTTGCACCCCTGCTGGTCAAAATGAGGGTGGTCCCAAAAAGGAGGGATTTTTCACATTGACTGTGTTGCTTTTAAAAGTGCTCCCCCTCTGGCCAACATATGAAATAACAAGTGTGTGTAAGAAATTGAAATGCGCCTCCTTTGGCTAAAATAAATACAAAACAAATACAATATATGTATACAGACATACTGTAATAACTTGAAGTAAAAAATGAAGATTAAAAACCAATTACAAAAAAAAAAAAAAAAGCAGTCTTTTTCTCATGTGTCGACTTTTTTCTTATAACATTTGGAATCATTTCTCATATTCTTTCTGTTTCTGTAATATTGCAATATTTTATCGTAAAATTATTACTTTTTTATGTAAAATGATTACTTTTTAATGCAAAATGGTGACATTTGTCATTTAACATTCTGACTTTTATCACAATTTTGCTTTTTTTTGTTGTTGTCCTTGTAAAAAAGTGTAATTTTTTGAGTAAAAGTATGACTTTTGTCATAATTTTGCATAGTAAAGTTCTGATTATTATTGTAATATTGCCAACATTTTTAAGTTTTCTTATAAAATTGTGACTTTTGTCGAGTAAAATTACGACTCTTTTCATAAAATTGGCAACATTTTTAGTTTTTCTTGTAAAACTGCAACTGTTATTGAGTAAAATTCCAAACGTTATTATAATAGTGCACAAATGTTCAGTTGTTCTTGTAAAAGACTTGCGTTGAGTAAAATTACGACTTTTATTATATAATACTGCCAAAATTCTAAGTTTTTCGTGTGAAATTCCAACTAATTTTTCACAACAAGCTTTTTTATATTTGCATAGTTTGTATATATTATTAATGTTGTAAATACAAATCTTTATATATCTAGAAAGGCTGGTCCTAAAGAGGGAGGCATTTTTCTCAGGTCTCAAGAAGGTAACAATCACAAGAATGTATGTGTGTGTGTGTGTGTGTGTGTGTGTGTGTGTGTGTGTGTGTGTGTGTACCATAGAGCACAGGCGTGGTCGAGTATGGGGAGTTTATCTTAGAAAATACATCAGATATAAGGTGGGCGGATGGGTCCAAATATTGCTAGTAGCGATATCAAAGGGGAACTGCACTTGGTTTTTTTTTGTGTTTTTTTGGGGGGGGGATTTTGCTTTCACAATTCGTATGTGAGACAAGCACACATACAGATAAATGTAAATAAAAGTCAGCTAACAATGGAATCAATGGGGGATAGTATCTATTCCGCCTATAAAGTGCTCTAAAAACATCCAAAAGCCTCCATCAAGGTTTTATATACATGCTGTAAGTATATATGTAGTATCTAGTAACATTCATAATAACATGTAATTTACAAATGTTGCTCATGTTAAGCATACAGCGATGTATTTCATAGACACTAGCATCACAAGGTTCATTATTTCCTTCCAAAACTACTACTGATCATAGCAGACTTCATGAGAGACATTAGAGATGTGCGATACCGCTGATGCTTTTTCCGATGCGATACAGAGTCAAATTCAGGTCGGTATCGAGAGATACCGATCTGATACAGATACTTTGCGGTCACAGGACGTTCCTGGAGCCAACACAGGTCTCTGTAAAAACGCTGTCAGATTTCCATGGTCATGGAATGAATTACAAAAGGATCTGGGGCCACCTGAACTGATCGCTTTGGGGGAATTTCAAGACATTTTAAAGGATCGAGAAGCTGTTTCTATCGGGCACTGTTTTTGCCTGTTTTTATGTTTAGGTTTTAAATCATTTGTTCTTTTAACTATAGTGTGTGACTGTTTTTTGTTGTTGTTTTATGTATTTATTCAACCTGGCCCCTGGCTAAGTCACTCTTGCAAAAGAGATTCTTAATGAGTTTTTATCAGAATCAGAATCAGAATAGTTTTATTGCCATTGTTTGAGAACGGGTTCACAAACTAGGAATTTTTCTTGGTGCAACATAAACACATATAACACATATTTGGTTTACCTGGTTTAATAAAGGAAAATGAATGAATGCATTTCCCTAAGGTGTCTGGTCAAACTTCAAAAGTAGTGTATTTCAAGTGTTGCTACTCTTGGGGAATCAACTTCCAACGATAAAAGTCACAGTCCACAACATTGATGGCGTTATCCTGCACTGAATGTTGTATTATTCTGTATATAGTGTTTTCAAATAACCTACACACACAAACTTGCTGTTTTATAATAATGAGCGACACATTTTAATTGCCAGTCATTTTCCTAAATAAACAAATGACAAACAGAATGACTGAGAACAGCGCTTGAGCATTACGTACTTACCTAACCCACCAATGGTTTCATTTTGACAAGAGCTTAATGATTGGGCTACTTTACAATGTATTCCTTTTAATGATATACCTTGTAACAAATAAATAAAGTATCAAAAGTATCCTTTTTTTAACTTGAGAATCGATATTAGTGCATAAAAATCTGGTTTCGTCAGTATTCATATTTTAGTATCAATCCGCACATCACTAACGAACATAAAAAAAACAACCCACTTACAGTACAATGTCTGCTCTCGCTCGGAAGAATTATTTATAATCCTCATGAAGGAATAAAAATTTTAAAAAATCGCCATATCCGGGTATAACTTGGATATTAAAGTTGATTGATGTCCACAACCATGATTTATCATCTAGAATTAACTTTCACCAACTCAGAGGTGACGCAGCAGCTCAGTATGTCAATATAGCGGCATAAGCTAATTACAGTAGCTCTCTGTGATCAGCTATAAATTGTTTGTCTACGTAAGCGCTTCGAATAACAATATTGCTAATACGAGATATAAATGGAATATTGTTGATGGTTTTTGGATGGGTTTTTTTCCGAGTGATTTAAAGGCCAAATGGATTACTCCCTCTAGCACCATTGCTAGCCACATAGAACAAGTCGATTATTACGAATTAGGATGCAAAAAAAATGAAAACCCATATGTGTTTTGTCTCTCATAAGGATTGTGAATAATAGGCAACTTTGTAAAATAGTGCAGTTCCCCTGAGGGTAGTAGCAGTATCGGATCATGATGTGAGCCATATCTTTCACTTCCCGTCTATGTTGTGTTGTTCTTTGTTATTTTGCTTGAGTTATTTTGCAATTAGCAACAATGGTATGAAATAAAACGTCTGCAATCTATTAGTGGCATTGGGGCAAAGTTGTGTTTTATTACAGCATCATTTATTGTAAAGTGCATAGTGAATGCAATAGCCTGCTCGTAGCAGGGGTGTCCAAAGTGCTGCCCAGGGGCCATTTGTGGCCCGCAGCACATTCTAAAAACACTTTTAAAATATATATACAAAAAAAAAAAAAAAAAGTGGGATAAAAGAGCAAACAGGTGAAATATAACGAGAAAAACTTGCCACATTGACTCAAATAACACAAAGCTGCCAAGGCTACAATTACTTCCCGTCAAACATATTCATTATTTTTGGGGGGGAAATATTGCATATTTTGTGTTTTTGCCATGAAAACAGGGTTTTGTTTGACAAAAAGGGCTTGAAACCAAAAAAATGTTTTACTATATAACAACAAACCTGAAGTTGATCTAGAGATTTAACATTGAATAATATTAATAATAAAGAAAATAATAGATAACTTGTTTCTTATTTCTAAACATTTTTATGACCGGGTCCCTGGGACCAAACTTGATGGGGAGCCCGAAAAGTTAAAAAACGATATTAAAAAATTTATAAAATTAAAAAAATAATAACAAATAAATATATATATATACAGTGGTGGTGAAAAGTGTACATACACTTGTAAAGAACATCATGTCATGGCTGTCTTGAGTTTCCAATCATTTCTACAACTCTTATTTTTTTGTGATGTAGTGATTGGAGCACATACTTGTTGCTCACAAAAAACATTCATGAAGTTTGCTTCTTTTATGAATTTATTATGGGTCTACTGAAAATGTGAAATAGGTGTTTCACCTGACATCACATGGACAAAGATAAGACCTTCTGGAGGAAAGTTCTGTGGTCAGATGAAACAAAAATGGAGCTGTATGGCCACAATACCCAGCAATATGTTTGGAGGAGAAAAGGTGAGGCCTGTAATCCCAGGAACACCATTCCTACCGTCAAGCATGGTGGTGGTAGTATTATGCTCTGGGCCTGTTTTGCTGCCAATGGAACTGCTGCTTTAAATAGGACAATGAAAAAGGAGGATTACCTCCAAATTGTTCAGGACAAGCTAAAATCATCAGCCCGGTTGGGTCTTATTGGGTGTTCCAACAGGACAATGACCCCAAACACACCTCAAAAGTGGTAAAGGAATGGCTAAATCAGGCTAGAATGAAGGTTTTAGAATGGCCTTCCCAAAGTGTGGACAATGCTGAAGAAACAAGTCCATGTCAGAAAAGCAACACATTTAGCTGAACTGCAGCAATTTAGTGGTCAAGTGGTCAAGCAGAAGCTTGTGGATGGCTACCAAAAGCGCCTTATTGCAGGTCAACTTGCCAAGGAAGCAAATATTAACATTGCTGTATGTATACTTTTCACCCTCACATTTTCAGTAGAGCCATAATAAATTCATCAAAGAAGCAAACTTCATGAATGTTTTTTGTGAGCAACAAGTATGTGCTCCAATCACTACATCACAAAAAAATAAGAAATGATTGTAAAGTCAAGACAGCCATGACATGATGTTCTTTACAAGTGTATGTACACTTTTGACCACCACTGTAAGTCTATATACAGTATACAGTACAATGTGTCTGTACAAGTTTAGATTGGGGAATGACGTTTCGTAATGGAGAAAGACGTTAATGTCTGTTGTTTACATGGTCAGTGGGAGTGACACGCTAACAGCTAATCAGGTGACAGTATTAACTATCAAGTTTGGTTGTGCCGTCTAGTTGACTCTTTGCAATGCTCACCCAATGCACAGCTGTAACTTCCTGCCACTAAACCTGCAGAAAATAGTCATTCTCAAGTTTCTCTATGTTTACATTTTCACACTTTGCACTATTTTATTACACTTTATTGAGCATTTCTGACATATTTCCATGCTTGTGTTGACGTTTCCTTTCTGCCTGGATAGGCGAGGGCATTATAATCAGAGGAAGGTTACATTTACAATCAAATATCGATATACTAATAATATTTGTATATTTACCGGATAACAAAAATTAATTACCACTGTTAAATAAGAATAAAAGGGCAAAACAATGTTACACAGTCGTTAATTCCTGGCAATAAACCTGCAGAAAATAGTTCTTCTCAGGTTTCTCTATGTTTAAATGTTCACACTTTGCACCATTTTCTTACACTTTATGAAGCATTTCTTACATATTCCTTATTTTTAAGATCTTTTAGTTTAGTGTTCAGTGTGATTTGACGATTTTGTTGACATTGTTGGAGTGTTTTCATGCTTGTGTTGGCATTTCCTTTCTACCTTGATAGCTGAGGGATTATAATCACAGGAAGTTGTGCTTGTAAAGCCCTTTGAGACACTTGTGATTTAGGGCTATATAAATAAACATTGATTGATTGATTGATTGAAGTTACATTTACAATAAAATATATTATTCTCCTGCTCCATATTATCCACAGGTCATAAAAAATGTCAACAATTATCGATATCGACCGGAATATGATAATAATACTTAAATAATTATTGCATAACAACAATTCCTTTCCATAGTTAAATAAGAATAACAGGGCAAAATAATGTTACACAGCCTATGTTTACATGTTCACACTTTGCACCATTTTCTTACACTTTATGAAGCATTTCTTACATATTCCTTATTTTAAAGATCTTATAGTTCAGTGTTCAATGTGATTTGACTATTTTGTTGACATTGTTGGAGTGTTTTCATGCTTGTGTTGACATTTCCTTTCTGCCTTGATAACTGAGGGATTATAATCACAGGAAGTTACATTTAAAATAAAATATATTATTCTTTTGCCTCATATAGGTCATACAAAATTTCAACAGTTATCGATATCGACCGGTATAATAATAATGTTGAAATAATTACTGCACAACAAACATTCATTTTCATAGTTAAATAAGAATAACAGGGCAAAATAATGTTACACGGCCATTATTTCCTGTCACTAAACCTGCAGAAAATAGTTATTCTCAGGTTTCTCTATGTTTACATTTTCACACTTTGCACTATTTTCTTACACTTTATGAAGCATTTCTTACATATTCCTTATTTTTAAGAGCTTATTGTTAAGTGTTGAAGGTCATACAAAATGTCAACAATTATCGATATCGACCGGTATAATAATAATATTAAAATACTTAATGCACAACAAACATTCCTTTTCATAGTTAAATACGAATAACAGGGCAAAATAATGTTACACAGCCGTTATTTCCTGCCACTAAACCTGCAGAAAATAGTTCTTCTCAGGTTTCTCTCTGTTTACATTTTCACACTATTTTATTACACTTTATGAAGCATTTCTTACATATTCCTTACTTTTACGAGCTTATCGTTAAGTGTTGAAAGTTATACAAAATGTCAACAATTATCGATATCGACCGGTATAATAATAATATTAAAATACTTACTGCACAACAAACATTCCTTTCCATAGTTAAATAAGAATAACAGGGCAAAATAATGTTACACAGCCGTTATTTCCTGCCACTAAACTTGCAGAAAATAGTTATTGTCAGGTTTCTACATGTTTACATTTTCACACTTTGCACTATTTTCTTACACTTTATGAAGCATTTCTGACATATTCATTATTTTTAAGAGCTTATTGTTAAGTGTTGAAGGTCATACAAAATGTCAACAATTATCGATATCGACCGGTATAATAATAATATTAAAATACTTACTGCACAACAAACATTCTTTTCCATAGTTAAATAAGAATAACAGGGCAAAATAATGTTACACAGCCGTTATTTCCTGCCGCTAAACCTGCAGAAAACAGTTCTTCTCAGGTTTCTCTCTGTTTACATTTTCACACTATTTTATTACACTTTATGAAGCATTTCTTACATATTCCTTACTTTTACGAGCTTATTGTTAAGTGTTGAAAGTTATACAAAATGTCAGCAATTATCGATATCGACCGGTATAATAATAATATTAAAATACTTACTGCACAACAAACATTCCTTTCCATAGTTAAATACGAACAACAGGGCAAAATAATGTTACACAGCCATTATTTCCTGCCACTAAACCTGCAGAAAATAGTTCTTCTCAGGTTTCTCTATGTTTACATTTTCACACTTTGCACTATTTTCTTACACTTTATGAAGCATTTCTTACATACTCCTTGTTTTTAAGAGCTTATTGTTAAGTGTTGAAGGTCATACAAAATGTCAACAATTATCGATATCGACCGGTATAATAATAATATTAAAATACTTACTGCACAACAAACATTCCTTTCCATAGTTGAATAAGAATAACAGGGCAAAATAATGTTACACACTTCCTTTCTGCCATGACAGCTAAAGGGATTATTTTCCAAGGAATACAAATGTTTACATCCCACATTTATTTTTTCTCCGGTCCTTATTTTCCACAGGTCACACAAAATATCAATAATTACCAGCAAGGACCGCGATATGAAACACTTATATCGCGATACAGTTTTTAGCCATACAACAACTGCTGAAGCCTCACCATCGCGATATTGAACTGCACATTGCTTACCGCTTTCTTGCTCGTTGCCTTTTTTGGCGGTGGCTGTGTTCCCCATGGTGGGAGGACGGGACCGGGGCGATGCGGGACGGGACGATGTGGGACGGGACGATGCACAGCTGGCTAGCAGCGATGATGCTGCTGTGCTTAGCCAGCCAGCTAGCCGAGCTAAGCTAGCAGCTCCTCCTCGGTTCGCTGGCTAACAAAATGCATCCAGCGGCTCCATCGGCGCGTCCTCGTCGTCAACAGAACCCGCGCGTGTGTGTCCGCTCTCGGACTTAAATGAGGTCAAGTCCGCCTTCGCTGGAACGGAAACATGATGGACACTTTTCACCTCGGCTTGATGTCGCCCCGTGCTGCGTTCACGGCGTGTGGGAATGCCCGCCTGCTAGCCTCTCGGACGGGCGGCGGTGCTTTCAGGAGTGGTCGAAAATAGCAGGTGCTTTTCCAAATCTATTGTGCGTCAGTGAGTTAAACATGGTGGAATGTTTATCTTGTAAAAAAATATCACCACTATTGTGTTCATAAACACCCTCCCTTATGATAACTTATAGTTTCAATAACGAACGAGGGACTGTGAATGCGGCATTATTTACCAACAGACTCAACTTTGTGATGTTTGATTTGTTGAATTATGTTAAATTAAACCGAAAATATGTTGGGTTTTTTTCATTTTATTTGACTAACATGCTGTACAGTCATATTAAATATGATGAAAACAATAAGTCTTCCATCTAAATCAGTTCTATGTGCAATGTTCATGTAACTGTAAAAGTGGAATATGCAACAATTATAGGCAATGAGAGCTGTTACAACTTTACTTTTGTCAGTAATTTCTGTTCTTTTCTTCTCATCACAACAGTAAACAAATGATGGATAAATAAGTATATTATCTTTACTCTTTGATTTTTTTCTCCCCTCTTAATATTGTGCCTTAAAAACATGATGCTGACTTTTTTCCACTCCGCTTGATGTCGCCTCGTGCTGCGTTCACGGCGTGTGGGAATGCCCGCCTGCGAGTGTCTCGGACGGGCGGCGGTACTTTCAGGTGTGGTCGAAAATAGCAGGTGCTTTTCCAAATCTATTGTGCGTCAGTGGTGGAACGTTTATCTTGTAAAAAAAATATCACCACTATTGTGTTCATAAACACCCTCCCTTATGATAACTTATAGTTTCAATAACGAACGAGGGACTGTGAATGCGGCATTATTTACCAACAGACTCAACTTTGTGATGTTTGATTTGTTGAATTTTGCTCAATTAAACCGAAAATATGTCTTCCAATATGATTTTTTTTCATTTTATTTGAGTAACATGCCGTACAGTCATATTAAATATGATGAAAACAATAAATCTCCCATCTAAATCAGTTTTATGTGTTCATATAACTGTAAAAGTGGAATATGCAACAATTATAGGCAATGAGAGCTGTTAAAACTTTACTTTTGTCAGTAATTTCTGCTCTTTTCTTCTCATCACAACAGTAAACAAATGTTGGATGAATAAGTATTTAGTTGCATTAGATATCTTTACTTAAAAAGAGTTAAAAGACGTACATTTATTTTACTATTTCGAAATTATGCATTTAACATTACTTTTCTTCTTTTGATATGACGAATGTATTCCTAACATCAAAATTAAATCTTCTCGCCCAAGTTGAAACACCTTTTTCCCTAATATAATGACTTCATTCTATATTTATTTCCCCCCATTTTTTTCCTGTTTTTTTATTTTTTATTTTACGAATATTTCAAATTTCTTCTCATTTCTTCTCTTTTGTATTATAACTTTATTCACATATAGTTTGACTTTATTTTCCTAATACTATAACTTTTTCCCAACCTAACTTGCTTTGTTTTGTTTGTTTTCCAAAAATATCTCGAGGTGTAGTTTTTTCCTTTATTATTACGTGTTTATTCTCCAAATAATTTGTCTTAATTCATGTAAAATTATGACTTTTTTTCCCTCCTAAGATTACAATTTTTTCTCTTAATCAAGAGTTATGCAGATATGGGGTCCAACAGTCGGTAGAAGCCCCGTTCTGCGTGAAGAAGCGCATGTAAAATGTAAATTAATGAATGACAAGGTGCTTCATATGAAATATTTTTCCTAGCCCTTTCCTGCTCCATCATTGATAAGATAATGGCTAATTTTCCTTGAGGTCATTATTCTCCCACATGGCGCACAGCGTGAGCACAAATGTTTGCTAATTTATTTTTAAAATACTTCACATTTGTTTTTCCATCCATCGATCCATTTTCTACCGCTTGTGTCCTGTTCGGGGTTGCAGGGGTGCTAGAGCCTTCCACTGGACATCTTTATTATTTGTTGTTCCTCTTGCTATTATGACTTGTTCTTTACTCTTTCAACATTATTTATCTAAAATTATAGAAAATATTTTACATTTGTTATTTTACATTTTAAAACAATTAATTATTGAACAATTTCTTCCCCAGGAATGAGTTTTAGTCCACAGCATGCATCAAATCAATGCAAGTTTGAGTCAGTATTGTCAGCGTTTCCCAACCTTTATTTAGGCAAGACATTTATTTCACTGAAGAAAAATCCCTGCAAGTCTGCCCTGACTTCTTTTGTTGTTGGAATGGCCTTCTTCCGCCATCTAGTGGATGAACATTGAATTGTTCTGCCTGTCACGAAGCGTCACTGACAGGGATACATACAGTATATATATATATATATATATATATATATATATATATATATATATATATATATATATATATATATATATATATATATATATATATATATATATATATATATATATAGTGTATATATATATATATATATATATATATATATATATATATATATATATATATATATATATATATATATATATATATATATGTATACATATATATATATATATATATGTATGTGTGGGAAAAAATCACAAGACTATTTCATCGTCCTGACGATTGAGGAAACCCTCATGAAACAGGCCTGTAGAGATGAAATAGTCTTGTGATTTTTTCCCACACATACATATTACGCTCTACCACGGTATCGAGCACTATTTTTTTTGGATAATCTAATTAAGACATATATATATATATATATATATATATATATATATATATATATATATATATATATATATATATATATATATATATATATATATATATATATGGGTCATATTTGTGTAGTGCATTTTTACCTTCAAGGTAAATAAATAAATATCTATGTATAAAATATAGCTAAATAAATAAATAAATATATATTTAAATACATGTAAATATATATGTATTTGTATATAGATATATACGGATATATATATATATTTAAATAAACATATAAATGACAAATAAATGGGTTATACTTGTATAGCGCTTTTCTACCTTCAAGGTACTCAAAGCGCTTTGACACTATTTCCACATTCACACACACAGTCACACACTGATGGCGGGAGCTGCCATGCAAGGCACTAACCAGCAGCCATCAGAGGCAAAGGGTGAAGTGTCTTGACACAACGGACGTGACTAGGAAGGTAGAAGGTGGGGATTGAACCCCAGTAACCAGCAACACTCCGATTGCTGGCACAGCCACTCTACCAACTTCGCCACGCCGTCCCTCATATATATAAATAAATAAATACATCAATATAAATATATATATAAAAAAATAAATGTAAATAATATATATACATACATACATATATATATATATATATATATATATATATATATAAGTTTTTATATATATATATATATTTATTTTTATTTATTTATACATAAGTTTTTATATATATATATATAAATATATGTAAATACATATAAACATACATACATATACACATACATATACATATATACATACATACATATATATATATATATATATATATATATATATATATATATATATATATATATATATATATATATATATATATATATATATATATATATATATATATATATATATATATATATATATATATATAATGGGTCATATTTGTGTAGTGCATTTTTACCTTCAAGGTATATAAATAAATATCTATGTATAAAATATAGATAAATTAAAAAAAAAATAATAATAAATTAAAAAAAAAAAAAAAAATATATATATATATATATATATATATGTATATATATATATATATAATATATATATATATATATATATATATATATATGTATATATATATATAATATATATATATATATATATATATATATATATATATATATATATATACATATATATAAATGTATTTATATATATTTATTTGTATTTATTTATACATAGTTAATTTCCATCCATTCATTTTTTACCGTTTGTCCCCTTTGGGATATATATATATATATATATATATATATATATATATATATATATATATATATATATATATATATATATATATATATATATATATATATATATATATATATATATATATATATATATATATATATATATTCCTTGGGCAAGACACTTTACCCTTACCCTTGCTCCTGATGGCTGCTGGTTAGTGCCTTGCATGGCAGCTCCCGCCATCAGTGTGTGAATGTGGAAATACTGTCAAAGCGCTTTGAGTACCTTGAAGGTAGAAAAGCTCTATACAAGTATAACCCATTTATCATTTATATATATATATATATATATATATATATATATATATATATATATATATATATATATATATATATATATATATATATATATATATATATAAAGCGCTTTGAGTACCTTGAAGGTAGAAAAGCTCTATACAAGTATAACCCATTTATCATTTATATATATACAGTATATATATATATATATATATATATATATATATATATATATATATTTAAATGTATTTATATATATATATATATTTAAATGTATTTATATATATTTATTTGTATTTATTTATACATAGTTAATTTCCATCCATTCATTTTCTACCGGTTGTCCCCTTTGGGATATATATATATATATATATATATATATATATATATATATATATATATATATATATATATGTATATATATATATATATATATATATATATATATATATA